>NW_024540979.1:0-12809 GCF_016647625.1 Suillus subalutaceus
AAATTGAAAGCTTATCTTTGGCCGAGGGGTGGCCATCATCAGGGTGTGATTGTTTGACTTCAGAGGGGAATAATACCCGACAATCAGCTGAGTGGTCACGGAGGTAGTCGACGACCTTCTGGGTACGGAACAGCGCAGATAACCATTGTATCTGAAACTTGGGCTGATCTGAGCTGGCAGTACTTCGTGAACCTTGAGACTTGCCACCCCTTCCACGGGTAACAGGCCCTGGCATTTGGTCCATGGAGGTTCTGTCTCTTCGAGAGGGCGTCTGCAGCGCTTTGAGTCGTGCAGAATGACAAGGAGGTCGTGGTCAAGTGGCAGGCATAACTTTCGAAGTCCGCTATGATGCCAAGTGTGCCGCATATCCAAGTGGCTGTTCTTGCAGTCCTTACCCAAGTTTCAGTCGAACTCTAACCGAGAGTTAGTGAGCTTTAGCGACGTTTTAATTTCTACTCTGAGTCCCACTATTAATGGTACTCAAAGTAAGATTCAGAATTCTCGCTAAGCTCAGTAAAGCTCGGTAAGAAGCTCACCAAACTCGGGGCTTGCCACGCACCTGACATGCGGCAGACTTCGGCACCCTAGCGGACTTCGAAAGTTATGCCTGTCGTTCGACCACCACCTCGATGTCGCTCTGCGCGACTGAAAGCTTTACAGACACCCTTTCCAAGGGGCAAAAACGCCATGGATCCAACACAGGGGCCGGTCACTCGCGGGAGGGGTAGCAAGAGTAGAGGCACACAGCATCCTGCTGTGGGAGGAGGGTCAGATCACCCCAAATTCCAGATACAGTGGCTATCTGCACCTTTCCGCACCCAGAAAGTCATCGACCACCTCTGTGACCACCCAGCTGACTGCCAGATCCTATTTTCCTCTGATGCAAAATGACTGCAGAATGATAGTGACCGTCCCTCGGGCAAAGATAAACTTTCAGTCTGCGCTGTTATCGCGAAGTATGTGTTCAAGAATGATGCTGACTATGTGAAGCATTATGCGGACGAGCCTGACAAATTTCGAGACTCAATGAATAGTCACATCAACGGGTACGTTGTTCTGACTCTCTTCCTCAAAGTGTACTAATATTCGTTTCACAGACTCAGAAGAAAGTATCACGAGTCCTCTGACAAGTTACACTCAACCGGCGCTGGTATCATGCCAGAGGATGAAGCGCAGAATTTGCACGGTGCGTTTTTAAAAAAAATTACATCTATCATAGCCTGACTGATTAAATTCACAGCGCAAATTTTGAAGGAATTCCCCTGGTATGATGAACTCATCGACATCATGGGGGGGAATCCAGCAATATCCCTCAAGACAGTCTCGTCACACCCGGGAGTAGACCACGCAGCAAAATATTTCTCCATCTCACGTACCGCCAGCAGCTCGTATTCCAACAGTCTGGGCTCTGGGAGCGCTCAGTTTAGCGCCCAGCCTTTCTCTCCTCAGCTTCCTCCCGCTGGCGCTCAGCCATACTCTCCTCAGCTTCCCCCCTCAGCTTCTCAGCCTTACCCACCCTCTTACCCTCAACCTTACCCGCCCTCTGACCCTCAACCTTACCTGCCCTCTGACCCTCAACCTTACCTGCCCTCTGACCCTCAACCTTACCTGCCCTCGGGCGCTCAACCTTATCCGCCCTCTAACCCTCAACCTTGCCCACCCTCGGGCGCTCAACCTTATGCACCCTCGGGCGCTCAGCATTACCTGCCCTTGGGCGCTCAGCCCCACAGCAGTCAATATGTGTTTGGCCATGCCCCTCATAGCCAGTACCCACATCACCACCAGTCTGGCGCGCCCCCCGCACGCTCTCGCAACGACCCCAACTCACTTCTCGATGACAATGACGATGACATGCCAAATTATTTCAGTCCTCTCAATCACAACGACGACATGGATTTTTCATTCGAAGATCTACCAAAGCCAACTCCCCCCCCGCGAACGTGATTACCGCGACGACCCTCACGCTATTATTCTCGACAGTCCGCCGAGGTCTGCACACACTGCATCCAAACGTCCGGCTCCTCCGTCGTCCCCTTTGCCCCCCATTACCCCTCCGCCTCAATCTCAACGATCTGAATTCATGCTGCCGTGCACATCGCAGACGTCTCACCAGGACAGTCGTGCATCCTTCGGGATGTCCGATCCACAACAGCGCCCTAGCACGGGGTCGGTCAAAGTGTCCTCTCGCCGCTCTTCAGGCTCTTCGCACTCGAAGCCTGCATTGGTGTCATCAGCACCTGCATCAATGTCAATGATGTCACCAGCCAATTCCACGTCAGCATCCGCAGGAAAAACGAGGCAGGGGAAGAAGCAGCGGTCTGACCTTCAGAGTCAGGTTGACGCACTCTCTGACGAGATCAAGAGTGCGCAGTCGGACCATGTCACTTGGGATGAACTCAAGAACGAGCGGTACATGGCCAAGTACAACTTCGTGTGCCAAGTCAATGAACACAAATTCCTCAAAGCCGAACAGGCAGATACTTTCGCCGAAGCTGCCACTGCGCATCAACGTGCCCTGGAGGCCAAGGAGTCCAAGATTTGTCTTGAGAAGCAGAGATGAAGATGCATGCGGCATTAGCACAAGCGCATGCGGAGGAGGCGGCAACCATGCGCCTCAAGATTGAGTTTGCACGTCTTTCTGGGTCTGGGTCTCAGGCTTGAGTGTGATGCTTGCAATATCTCTTTTGTTCTTGTTTTATGCTCGTTTTCACGCTACTGTCTATGTCACGCATATGTAACTCATACTCTGTTGTGGTACTTTACTATACAATGATGTCCTGGTGTTCTTGCAAACTATTGTTAGTCTTCTCTGCGTACTGCTTTGGTGTGAGGACTGTCAAATAAAAGATCCTTCAATCTCTCACGATGTGCATGACCTGGAGTCCCCTCATACAACCTATCACCTACTTGCCCATCCCCATCAGGTCCTTCATTTGCTGGGTGAATGTAGTTATTGTCCTCCTGACAGGACCATGCCACTGAGCCAGTTGTTTCTGTAAGAGCTTGATTTTCTTCAAATCGGATAATCATGTTGTGAAGTATGAGGCAACAGTGGATCCAGTGGACAGCTGCCTGCAAGTCATCTGCCGAATTGATATTCTGTCGGAGATCTCGAAGGGATTGAAACTGCCCTTTCAATGCAGCAAATGCATGTTCAACGTGAACACGGACCTAAATAACTTGTAAAATTTCAAATAATCAGGAAAAAAATAGTACAAACTTTGGAAAGATAATAATTGAATGTCCTCTGATTTGCTGTCAGACAACCACCACGGGGCTTCTTGAAAGGGGGAATACACCAGGTGCTCAATGGATAAGCACTGTCTGCCCAAACCCAGTGATCAGCTGGCAGAAGTGTGTTGTGCTCTTGATAGATACAAGTTGATCTAAACGCATATGCATCATGGACACTTCCAGGGTGACCGAGAGAATAATTGACTATAAGAAGATTGTGGGGCATAATGACTGCCTTGAATTTATTTTAATTTATAATGGTAGAAAAATAAATAAAAAGCAAACTTACCTGACAGCCAAGGGAATATTTTGATTTCCTGTCATAAAAAGCCTCGTGGTAAAAACCCGGTGTGGCATACAAATCAACCATTGTCCCATCAACAGCTAGGACACCATTCTGCCACTCAGGGCAAGTGGTAGCCTTTGCACTATACCTCCGAGCACGGTTAAAATCCTCCAAACTATGGGGAGGGAAGCCCATGAACGCATCGTGCTGGTCAAGTAGGGCGACCATGACACGATTAGTGCAGTTAACAATGGAGCCAACACTGACCCCTGCCCACTGAGACACCTCCAGTAGGGAGATGGAGTTACCGTAGTGGCCAGCACAGTTAAGAAAGATTGCGAGTTGAATTGCAACAGGAAGCTGGGAGTTGTTCGAGTTGTTGTGAAAAATACGATGGCCAGAGATTAAATCAAGAATATTGTCGAAAATGTCTGGGTCGACCCGTAATTTGTGACGAAATAAGAGAGGGCGATGTTTCCTAAAATGAACTAGAAGGTGGAGTTGTGGGGCTCGTGGGAGAGGTTCATCAGGCCTGTGGAGTACGTGAGCCTTCAAAACTTCGTCCCGGAGAGTTGCAATGGAATCTTGCAGGCGATTATAGTGGGCGAGAGTATGATCATCATCATCCGATGAGATGTCCCCATCAGAAAAATCAGATAAGCCTGAGAAGGCTGGAGAAAGAGGCGAAGAGGGAGAAAGCATAATATCCATGAAAATATCAAGATCCGAGTTATGAGTAAGGTCCAACTGAGAGTCGAGGCTCAAGATAGAGTCCGTAGAGTTGTCATCTTCCATAACGTGCTGGTATCTTGCCCTGGCTACCACAAGGGCAGCCTGGTCAATATCATTCAGCATCTGTTGACGTTTGGATTGATGAGGCATGATGGGAATCAACGGAATCAACACCCCTATTGAGTTGGTATATGTGACGCAGCTTATAGCGGAGTTTGAAATTTCGGAAAGTTCCAATGTTTGATCTTGTGCTGCACAAGTTGCTACCCCCACACCCACCTGACCAGCAGCATCTCAACTTTGCCCAGCATTTCTCTCACCTCTCTGGAAGTCGCGCCCCACCCACATCCACCATCCACATATTGCAGTAACATATCTCCGTATTATACGAGTGGATGGACGTGCATAATATCCCGTATGATACGGGCCAGCGGACCATGGGCCGAGGGTAGATATATCCTCGACTGTGATGGATGGGCCGGGAGTGTTATTATTCCCGATGGAGACGGGTGGGCCCAGGTGGGGAATATGTAAAGTAGATGGGTGGGCCGATGGACATGAATTTTCAATAGACGGATCGGCCGAGGTAGTTGGATATTATGTAGATGGGTGTACCAAGGTAGATATGTATCAAATAGCCAGGTATATCAAGGGTGCTTGTTATCACATAGACAGGTGGGCCCAGATATATATCATATTAGACGGGTGGGCCGAGGGAGTGGTAAAAGATGTATTATATACAGGTGGGCCGACGGGAGACATATATTGCATAGATGGGTAGGCCGACGTGGGGGTATATAAGATAGACGGGTGGGCCCAGGAGAATGATAATTGTAGACATGATGGAGCTCAGCTAGTTGTATATCATCCAAATCAAAGGAGGTGATTATTCAAAGTCATCTAATGATGTGGTATGGCACGGAGCTTTGCAAAGGGGTGAAGTGGAAACTCGAGCGAAGTGTACCGAGTTCCGAGACCCGGGTCTCGACAAACGAATATGTGATGTCCAGCACACTTCCGATCATCTGGTATCTCATTGAGCAATGGATGATAATAGATCTTTGAAAGCCAACATCATCCAAGCCTACCAAATGCCAAATGCCAAGTTCCGACCACCGAAAATTGAGTGAAGTGTACCAATATCTGAGCCCCAACTATCGAATCCCGAAAATCGACCATCGAGTCCCGACTATCGAGTCCCGACTACCGAGTCATGAAACCCGATGCCTGACCATTGAATCCCGACAATCGAGTATCGAGTCCCGACCAACGAGTCCCGTATATCGAGTCCCGACCATCGAGACCCGAGACCCGACGCCCGAGACCCGAGACCCGAGATTCGAGACAAGTTCCAACTATGGTGTCCCGGGTATCAAAATTGAGTGAAGTGTACCGAGATCCGAGGCCCGGGTCTCGACAAACGAGTATCTGACATCCAACAGACTTCCAATCATGTGGTATTTCATTGAGCAATAGATGATAAGAGAAATAGATCTTTGAAAGCTCAGATCATCCAAGGCTCCCTTATCTGATCCTCTCAATCTCCACCCCCTTTAACACCAAAGTGCGGACATTCAGGATTCAGCTTCTGATCTCACAAGATCAATTCAATCATGGATGTTTCTTCCACTTCCGATGATGAAATAACCCTCTTGCGCACTTGGGCCCTGACTGTCACTCATGTGGCATGTGATTATACGGAACAAAAATTCAATGCAGAGAAGACAGGAGGAGACCCAGTTATACCTTCTCCAAACCTAGACACTGATCTGGTGATGGCTTGTGATCAATTGGTTGATCGGCTCATAAAGGCATATAAAAATCCCAGTGAGTCTTCCTGCAGATTCGGAAAATTCGTTTTATCAGTCAAATTGCTTCATCACAGTTCAGATGCCAATTGATATTGCAAGATATAGCAAATTGATCTCCCCAAAGGACATGGGGCGTAATGAAGAGAGAGAGGAAAAGTTGCTTGAGAGGTGTCCTCCTGGCCATGAGGGCACAAAGTTGATCGACATACCCGCGACAATTCTTGATGCATCTGGTGCCATCATCGCATGGTACCTCCCAGATGCCTTGACCGATGCCACCCAGGTGTGTTATATATATTGTGACTGGATGGATATTGAACATCAAATGGTACGTACAGAATGAAATTTGGGCGGCCTCGGATTTGCTAGCTCCCATGCTCGAACAAAGCATAAAGCTCGATGGGATTTGGCGGACTAATCAACAGTGGTTCACACCAAGCTCGGAAAATGATGTCCTAACTCCCGGATGCGTTAATTTATCTCCGGCATGGTTTCAGCAGGGGCACGAGGTAGGATCTGATGAGATGGCGATCTCGGTAGTTAAACTCACCAATCCCATAGAATCAGTCCGATCCGGAGGTATCTGCATCATTGAAGGGACCATCCTCCGAGAACATCCTCAAAGCCATTGCGAGGCCAGCAGCCATTGCCACAGCGGCACTCAGGGTGATGCATCCTGAGCAGTACTGGGCAGGGTTGCAAGCCTTTGGAGCCTCGGAGAAAAGGCACGAAGCAAGGAACTGCCGAAGATGTCAGAGACTCTCCAGTACTGGGCAACTGGTGTTTAACAGCCTCACCGTCATATGCAATCGGGAAACCCCGAATCATCGAGACCCCTCATCGATTTCTGAATGCTTCGATATTCTCACTAGTGTGGGGAATTATTCTAATGCTTGGATGAGTATGCCAAGCCTGCAGCTGGAGTTAAGGTACGATCCGGGGTGCATGATTGCATTTTCGGGAAGGATTGTCAGACACGCGGTCTATGCAGTGGAAGGGGATCGGATTGCCTGGGCATGGTATATGAGGGATGCTGTTCATGTTTATGCTGGGATTCCGTCGTGTGGATGGGCAAGGTTGGATTGGAAAAGTAGAAAGGTAGTACCCGTGTTAGTACCCACCTTCAAATAATGATACTAGATGTCAGGCCATCCATACTCAACATTCGGGTTTCAGGTCTTGATAGTCGGGACTCGATATTCGAGTATATTCCATAGTGATATTGTACACATTTCACGCTACTGCACGGTTTCGGTACACGACTACTTATATCGGACTCGATTCGAACCGATACCGAGTGGGTTTCGGGTTTCGGTACACGGTACCCGGTACTTGATAGTCGGGACTCGATATTCGATTTCACCGACTACCGAGTACCGGGTTTCGGGTTTCGGTACACGGTACCCGGTACTGATAGTCGGGACTCTATATTCGATTTCACCGACTACCGAGTACCGGGTTTCAGGGTTCGGTACACGGTACCCGGTACTCGGTGATTCAAGAAAACAACTCCCAAAATTGATGAGTGTCATGTTTTGAGTTTTGTTTCGATTTGTTTTGAGTGTCGAATCTCGGGCTTCGGGCTTCGTGTTTCGGGTCTCGATAATAGGGACTCGATACTCGATGGTCGGCACTCACATCTCGGGCTTCGGGAGTCGATTGTCGGGACTCGGGTTTCAAGACTCGGTAGTTGGGACTCGATAGTGCGGATTCGGGTTTCAAGACTCGGTACCCGGTACTCGGGTTTTGGTACTCAGTGATTCAAGAAAGTGTCGTGGTGTTTGGAGTTTTGATTTGTTTCGTGTCGAATCTCGGGCTTCGGGCTGCTTGGGTTTTGGGTCTCGATATTGGGGACTCGATACTCGATGGTCGGCACTCAAATCTCGGGCTTCAGGGAGTCGATTGTCAGGACTCGGGTTTCAAGACTCGATTGTCGGGACTCGATGGTTGGGACTCGATGGTTGGGACTCGATAGTCGGGCTGTGGGACTCGATTGTCAGGACTCGGTGGGGACTCAAAACTCGCAACTCATAGCAATGTTCGAGTTTCAAGTCTCGTCTCGAATCTTGGGCTTCGGGACTGGATATCCGGGACTCTATGTTTGGGACTCAATATTTGGGACTCAAGATATCTGGATCTCGATACTCGATATTTGGTATGCAGGACTCAGCATATAGCAATAGGTCAGATATTCGAAAGTCAGTATGTAATTTTCAGTACTTATTTCATCATGTACAGAATTTAGACTTCAACATTCTGAACTGAAGGACTAGAACTACTCTGGTCCCCTTGGGTTCAATTTGGTTAGGATGGCGGTGTACATCTGAATCTCTGCCATCTTTTCACGGATGCCAGCTTGTTGATCCTCAATCACTGTCAGGAGGCGTTCCCTCATCCACCTCAGTGCCTTCAGCGTTGCAAGCGAGCTTTCATCCACCTGCTCGGGAACAACAAGACGTTCGTCCTCAACGCCAGACTAGAAAGGATTAGTCATCACTCAAGGAAATTCTGTAAAAGTCTTACTAGCCAATGCTGGTAGTGACAGACACAATTAGCGAATACCTGATCCCATGGCCATAATTCGTTCGGGATGGCAGTTGATCCGGTCCACCATGGAGTACCATAGGTGGATACAATGCGGGAGGGATCCCCCAGATCTGCAACGTCTTGAAACTGGCATAGGTGGGATGAAAAGATGTGGTCCGGAACCATGTTCCAGGTGAGCTCGGGAATCAACTGAAGAATATGAGCAACCGGGCTCGGAACAACCGAAATGATGTTCCTTGCAGCTGAGTACTGCAGGATGGGAGTCACAAAAGTCTGTTGGAAATGTCAGCATTGACCACCACAGTCATCAGCCTCTTACAGCTATCTCCCATTGCAGCCCGGCTTTAAAGTGCGTGATCCGAGTAGCAGATGGCTCCTGGGTGTGGGCAGCCTCCATCTGATATTGAGAGATGGACGCTCGGATGCGAGATGCAGCCATTGACATTGTAGCTGCAATATCTGCCTGAGTGAGTGTGAGGGGTCGGAACCCATTGCCGGAAGTCTGAGAATTAGAAGGGGATGTTGGGGGAGTATGCAATACAGACATGGTTAATGCAGGATTATGAAGCTGGAAATGACAATGACAATGGCAGTTGGTTCGGAGGTCAAGATATGAGCCACTGGTTGATTGATAAAAATTTTCAAACTCCGACATGGGTCGACCCGGCCAATTCCCGGGACTAAAATGTTTGGGTCAAAGTAGCTGTTTCATATCGTTGGCAAAAAAATTTCATTCATCTCGAGCATCTATAAACCCGGTCTTCAGGTCTTGAAATGCTGCCTGGGCATCCTGTGCCAGCAATGAATACATTTGGGATTGCCTTCCCGAGTAGCATGCATGACCCGGAAGGTGTTTCACCAATGATTCGCTGCATCCTGTCACCCCATTGGGTTGCTTTCCACAAGAAAAAGTTACATGTCCAATCCATCTCCAATTGGACCAACATCATTTCTTCCTTCCATCGATCCCGTAGTGCCTTTGCCCGGAGCCAATGAACTCGGTAAACTTCGGATGACTCCGTCAGCTGAGTGCGGGACACATCAAGCATGCCCGAACTCACATTCCTCATTCCACGAGTGATCGGGACCCCCAAGGTCGACTTCGACTGACCAGAACCAAGCGAGGGACTCGTTTCGCTGACCTCGGGCATTTGGATCGCCGACGGCAGTGCTGATTTTGAGTTGCTCTCGAAGCAGGGGTTTGTATTTCTGAACCTGGTCTTGCCCTGGCTCCAGTTGCATCATTTGCTTCCTCGTCTTCGTATATATACTGGCATGGAGGGACACTGCCTGCTGCACCGACGTCACCTGGGACCAAGCTCGAGTTTTCAGGGCCTGGGATTTGGCTTGCCTAACTGTTGTTCGAAACAGAATCGCCTTGTTGCACAAGTGAATTCGGAGGTTGTGAAGGGAGTCATTGGCCTGCCCTTCACGAAGAGACATCTCCAGCGGAATGAGATCGTCTGCCATACAGCGTCTGCATCGATCTACCCCGAGGTTTGATGGCAATGGGATTACAGTGAGCTCAGGGGAGTTTGCCCATGTGTCAGATGTCTCGGTGAAGTCTGCCAAGTCATCATCGAGATCATCAAGAATGTCCAAGTACAAGTCTTCAGGATCATCATCTGCATCAAATCCCTCTCCGAGATGCGTAATAGCAGACCGAGTGAATCCATCTATCTGGCCTTGGAGACGATCGCGTTGCCGGGCGATGTCTAACTTCTGTGTCTCGGTAGTTCTTCTACCAATTCTTCGGACCTCGATGAGCAATGCGATTTGAGCCTCTTCAATCGCCAACCCCATTGATATCCATGTCGCCACAGACCTGCGAGCAGGTGCTGCATTTCGGGCATTACCCTCCTCTAGTAGCCTAAGCTCGATCTCCTTTTTGCTCGGTGCTGAATGCAAAATTAATTCAGACTTTGATGGAGACAAAGTCAACTAACCCTTCTTGATATTAATCTCATATACATCCATAGCCGCAGGATTATTTATTCTGCTGGACTGAGCGATCCTCTCGCTGGCTAGCCACTCTGTCTTTGAATCGCCAGGGTGCTGCTTCATTGAGTATGTCGAAAGCCTTTTCACTTTCGGCAATGCCATTCTTCGCCTGCTTGTATTTTCGGCAAAGGGTCCTTTTCATGCGGATCATCTTGCAGAAATTGGAATCATTCATCTGATAATCGAGACATTCCTTTCGATGCGGGGATGACATTCCCCGAGCAGCAGGGGGAAATCAGGTTGAGACGTGACCATAGGGTCTCCATGATCTCTCCATCAATCCGACCGATGCCTTCGATAAAATTCGACGCATATCGGACATAGCAGCTGTCCTGATGTCCGTGGATGTGCCACAACCCGATTCCGGGAATGATGGTCAATTCCGGAACCATTTCGAGAAATCGGCTTCGATCCACCCGAACCCGAAAGTGCTTGTTTGTATTGACAGTTGATATCATAGAAGGTGACCGCCCTGGTGATGCCTTCCATGTTGTGCCGGGCAGCCTCACAAAGGGGCATAGTCCATGTTCATTTGTCTGCGAATGATGCATGGTTAACTCGTGAATATCGAATGGCTGGGTCGGCTTGCCTTTCGCCTTTCTGAAAATCTACCATCGAGTGAGGAACAAAGCAACCGTGTCTCGCACAGGCTACTCCCCCGATACCCGTGGATTCCAGCTTGTGCCGAGCCGCATTTGCTTGATTTACTGCCCGGGTGATTGTTGCAGCTTGATTTTTCTAAAGTGTCGGCAGCCTCTGCAAGATGCGTGTTATACCTGTCCTTTCCCACCATGAATCCCAACCCATCTGACAGCCAACTTCATCAAATGGCTTCATGGGATGCAGGTGTTCAGCTTTGAAATTTCCATCCATAACAAATGACCGGGTGTATTTCCACCTTGGAGTTGTTATTATTGCTGAGGTGACTTCAGGTATCGAGGAAGACTCACTCATCAAGTGATTCATCCCCTGAGAAGGACACATTAATCCCAGGCTGAGGACATGCCGGGCAAAATAATGCGAGATCTCCTGCATTCGGGCTGTCGGAACAATGGCCGAAGCCATGCCATTTCATCGTCTTCAACTGCCTCCACTGTCGGGCGACTCTCATGAGCTCTCGGTATCGGTCCTTGCCCCATGCCTTGTCAATATAATGTCCTTTAGATGAGAGAGACATGGCATTACCGGTACAAGGTGTGGAAACATCCTCGAGGTCATTCGCCGGAGCTTGCTGTAATAGTTCATCGCCGAGGTCCCACATTCAAGGTTGTCCAATAGAAAATCATCGAGAACCCTGAAGGTGAACAAAGTCTTCGGCTTGTTAAATGAAGCGGGGAAAAATCCATGTCGAAACATTTGGAAGGTCTGGACTCATGGCATTTGGACAATCGCAGCATCGAACCCGGAGGCGATGAACTCCGGACTTGTCATGATGACCATGGTGTTTTCCTTCGGCTGGAACTCGTGTCCCCGACACAGATGGTAGATCTTCAGGCTCAAGCTGGTCTTTCCGGTTCGTCTTCTTCAAACGAAGTCCAGCCTTAGCCGTAAGTAACAAGGACATTGTTTTGCCCTCTGAACCGAGGGTGGTATGACGGAGTCGACGTGAGCGAGACAACTTTGCTCAAAGAATTGACCATTCCATTGACTGGATCCCATGGAAAGGGAATTGCAAAGAATGTTGACCTCTTCTGCAAACAGCCCAGTGCAATAGAGTGGCTCCCCAAGACATCTTTACATTTGTAGACCCATCCTGGTCGCAGACGACGCATCTCTAATCTTCTGGTGGATCTTCTCGGATCCAGGATGTGATGCAGATATGAAATTTCTGCCTTGGCAGCCATTGCCTGAGGTAGTCATTCTGACTCTGGATTTGTTATTTAGTTATACTTAGCTATCATTTGAATTGCAATGCAACATTTTACATGAACTTGCCATGGTTTTTGGGAGTTGCAAAGGCTCAAATGAGCCTTGGTCTTGCTCGTAAGTATTGTCAGGAATGTCTTCCCAAAGAGGTGGTGCCTCAACAGGCCGAAGTGTTGGTGATTCTGGGGGAGAGCTAGGCATGGACCTGTATGCACGTCTTTTTGTGCTTGCAAGTGGGACCTTGACCCAAATTTTCCTACCTCTGCTTCCCCTTGCTTCTACCCTGTGGGATCTTTGCAGTGGGGTGCATCTACCTATCTTCATGTTATTTT
>NW_024540980.1:0-12785 GCF_016647625.1 Suillus subalutaceus
ATTCCATAATGGTTGGTGGTTGAGGGATGTCCTCAAAATATTTTGTCACCAAAACCCAGAAGCCAACGTAAATCCCGGCCATGATCCATCCCGGGCTTGTATAACCATTGAAAATTGAGTTTGAGAACCCGATGTTGTACAACACGCCACCAAGAAATGGGCCAAGGCTCATGCCCATACCTTGACCAATGACCAACCAGCTAGCAAGTGTCGTTCTCCGTCTTGTGCCAACAAATCGGGGGTCCGTGCAGTATCGTTTGCAGTACATGAACATGGAAAATGCAACCCCGTTGAGGCAACGGCCGATCAGAATCAGATATAAGAAGTTGGCCCGGAAAGCCAGAGCGTAGGCAACGTGGCCTAGAATGGCGAAGCAGCAACTGACATGAAGGGGCATTTTGTACATCCCTAAGAACAGGATGAAAGTAAAGAATCGTCCAAGGAGAGGAAGACATGACATAAACATACCTTTATCGTACTTTGTCAACGGAATCAGAGAAAGTCCAGCAAAAGCCGTCGGGATGCCGATGACAATTCCAGAGAAAGTAGCATTTCCTCCCAGGTACTCTGCATATTTGTTTTGACGATGAAACGACGATGAAGAACGAGACCTATGAATGCCGAAGCAATGAGCGACAGTTACACGGTGCTCAACATGAATGTCTTACTTGAAGAAGGAGATTCATTGAAATCATGATGACCAGAGACGCCATGTTCGGAAGTTTGTATTCCTCTTCATCACGATTGTCGCTCGTCTCATGGCGAGACGAGAACGGGTTGATTTGGTTCAGTAATCGGGTCATCTGCACCGACACGCCAGTCGAGATCAAGATATTCAATTTGAAGGTGGATGATCACGGATATTAATATGATCATGATTGCGAGTCATACTTAAGGCGTAAGGGTTAGGTCATGCGTTGCGCGCAGTAATCATTTCTGACAGACTCAGAGAGACGGAGGCCGCCGAAGACGGACGTAGCAAGCTACTTACTAACGACTGCCGTAAATTTGTAGTTAATTGCGTTATATTGGTAGGGCTCTATAGACTCCAAAGTACCAGAAAATGTGCTTTCCCTGGGCACATCATCCGTTCTTCGTCTTCAGCTTGTTCCACAACGTTGTAAATAGAATAACTCCAATACCAACCATAACAATCTCCAATATTACAAAGTTCATCATCCCAACTGAAACGCCCGAACCACCCCAGATTGTGCCGGTCACGCGACCAGTGAAATTACTACATTGGATCACGATCGAAGTGCGTCCGTTCCAGTAGGGCGGGAGCTGCTTGCTGAGGAGACTAAGGGTAATTGCAGTTGCGATATTAAACCCGAGCGCCACGGTGCACCAACATGCAAACAGTGAGCTGTAATTGACTGTGTCGGTGTAAAGGATGGAAAGAAAAGTGGTAAGCCCTGCAAGGCCGACAGTCGTCCCGAAAGCGAGGAGTTTGCGATCTTGTATCCGACGCGCAGCTAGGATGTTGGCGAGGAGGAAGGGGAAGCATATTATTCCACCAAGGGCAATAAAATTTCCTGCATCAAACGGAGACCAGCGGAGGTTCGCAGTGGCAGCTCCAAATACAGGCAAGTTGGCTTCCCAGGAGCCTAAGATAAAGAAGCAGACCATCGAGAACCAGCACATGCATATAATGACACCCCACTGGGACAGCGTGATCAGCGAGAGTTGTGCTCTGAATGATTCGTCAATGGGCAAGGGAGGGCTTGTGGCAGGTGCTGATGAATAGTTCGGACAATGCTCTATCTCGAGACCTTTCGCTACGGGGAGAGACAACTCCATCATGATCATGGGTGGTGGTTGAGGGATGTCCTCAAAATATTGTGTGACCAAGACCCAGAAGCCAGCATAGATTCCAGCCATAATCCAGCCCGGACTTGTATAACCGTTGAAGATTGAGTTCGAGAACCCGATCTTATACAATAATCCACCAAGGAATGGGCCAAGGCTCAGACCCAAACCTTGGCAGACGACCTGCCAGCCAGCGAGGGTCGTCCTTCGTCTGATTCCAATAATTCGAGGGTCCGTACAGTACCGCTTGCAGTACATGAACATAGTAAATGATACACCGGTAAGGCACCGGCCAATCAGAATCAGGTATAAGAAGTTGGCCCGATACGCAACAGCGTAAGCGACGTGGCCTATAATGGCAAAGCAGCAACTGATATGAAGAGGCATTTTGTACAACCCTGTGACAGGACGAGGTTTAAAAAGCATCCAGCGCGAGGAATAGACCTGAATGTACCTTTATCGCACTGCGTCAAAGGAATCAAAGAAAGCACAGCGAAGCCGGTTGGTATGCCGATGACAACACCAGAGAAAGTAGCATTTCCTCCCAAGTACTCTGCATATTCGTTTGCTGATGAAACGATGATGAAAAATGATACCTATATGGGCCGGAGCAGACCATGTGAGTGACCTTTGCAACGTCCTATGCAGATGTCTTACTTGAAGAAGGAAATTCATTACCAGCATGATGACCAGGGACGCCATGCTTGGAAGCTTGAATTCTTCGTTATCATCGTTTGTTTCCTGATGAGACGAGAACGGGTTGATTGTAGTTAGTAAATCCCTGAGGGCCATGTCATGAACAAACTAGTCGAGAGGACCAAGACAACGAGCCGGATCAACGCGAAAAATACGCCATAAGTCCTTGTATAATCACTAATATCACCGCAAGCCCTTGCGACAGTATGATGATTGGTAGGTGATACGTGGCACGGAGTTAAGCCACAATACTGGGTTGCTTTGTGCCCAAGCTTGGCAGCAGACCGCTCCGGCCTCCAGCTGTGGTGGGAATAACAAGGGACGATTGAATATAGAAAACCTGAATATAAATGGACATTGAGGGATGAAACTGACTTCCTTCGTCTATGCTCCGCCTAGGGGAAACCAAGGCGGGAAGGAATTCGGACTGTGACTTCCGGTGGTGCCGATACATAAAATGCGACTGTCGAACACTCAGGTACTTGCAGGACTCATATCATGCGTTACGTTGTACAGTCGGATCCGTTGATATTACAGTAGTGGATGCTGGATAACTGTTACATGAGGTCTCATTGCTTCGGGCTATGGTGGAACTGAATACAAAATAACAAGTGAACCCCGATGTGATGGCTAAGCAAATAATGAGACGTACAATGTCGCGCAGCTGAGATTGTGCATCGTTAAATTGCTTTTCGAGATATTTTGCCTGACACATAATAGGTTGGGTTCATCCTTGCATGCCAACTGAGCGATTTACCTTCTTATTCAAGTTATTGATGTCATCTGTCAGCTCCTTCTCCTGGGTTTTGAATTCTTGCTCCATCGTTTTCCGGGGAACCATCATAAACCTTTAACGACGAGTTGAACATTGGTCCCGTTGTAGAACCCATCTAAACGCACATTTTACCAACGCCCTTGTACAAGTTGACATCTCCTTCGATGCTTTGGATCTCATCAATGGTAAGCTGAAGAATTCTCCGCTCTCGATCTTTTGAGGCAGATTGCTGTCTAGAAATATTAAGAGCACGCTGTGACTGGACGGCGGTCTGTTGAATCTGGACCAAGATCTACCAAATGGCCAGTCAAGTAATCTGACAGTACACGAGGAATATTGACCATATACACACCTTTCGTAGCGTGTCGTCCGGTAGGGTAGACATTGTGATAGTGATAGTGCGAGCTCAGCTATGCTCCATGACCATCAAGCCTCATCTCAAGTAAGGAAGTTATTAGAGCTGGACCGGAGTTCCAAATTTATTCTCACTTGAACGCGTCCGTTGAACCTCGACCCCGTCTAGGTATTAAAATCAGTCCTCTACCATGGCTTCCTTCGAGGATTATGATGAATTCGGCAACTATATTGGCGCGGACTTGGGCTCGGATGAAGAGGAGGAAGAAGTTCTGCAGCAGGACTTTCGCCAGGTACCCCAACAGCAGCCCCCAACATTGGAAGGATTCGATGACGAGCCTATGTCGCCTGCGGAGGGTGCACTGATGGAGATTGATGGTCTGTGATGAAGCATATTCTCTGTATGTATCTCATGGAACTTCCAGAGCCCGTCCATAATGCTGTTATTCTGCATGAGGACAAGCAATACTATCCATCAGCAGAGGATGTTTATGGCCCAGACGTAGAGACTCTCGTCCAGGAAGAAGATGCTCAGCCACTTTCGGAGCCAATCGTTGCTCCTATCAAAGTGCGAAAATGGACGGTGGAGGAGAAGGACATGCCACAAACGCGCTTTGACAAGGGGTACGCACTTCTTGAGGATATACGCGGCTTACACTCAACAGAGATGTAGTTTTTTGCTGAATATGATGTCCTTCCCGGAGATGATTCGCAATGTCGCTGTAGTGGGCCACTTGCACCACGGAAAAAACCGCGCTCATGGATATGCTAGTTTTCGAGACACTATAAACTCGCATGGGATGCGGATAAACCGGTTTGTGAGTTGAGTTCTCTAGGTTGCAACGGCTTATGTTTCGTTCACCTAGACAAGATATACGGATACTCATGTTTTGTCCCGAGAGCGAGAAATCTCTATCAAGTCTTCGCCGATGTCTCTCATCCTGTCTACGACAAGCGGCAAGTCACATCTGGTGCACCTTATCGATACTCCGGGACATGTGAATTTTGTCGACGAAGTTGCTTCTGCATACGTCTTGTTGATGGAATTCTGTTGGTTGTAGATGTTGTCGAAGGGGTCAGCAGCTCTATTCGCGCTACGCGTGATAATGAATTAACGAATTGAACGGCTGAAACAGATGATGGTCAATACCGAAGCAATCATTCGACATGCCCTGCAAGAGGGCGTCAAAATCACCCTTGTTGTGAACAAAATCGACAGGCTTATCCTAGAATTACGTATCAAGCCTGCAGACGCCTACTACAAAATCAAGCATACAATTGAAGAAATCAACACTTTTATCAGGTTTATACCTATCCTATGTTATTAATCCTCGTTGACTCAGAAGTCTCCACAGTGGGATTGATCCAGATCCGGAACTACGACTCAGTCCTGAAAATGGAAATGTTGTGTTCGCCAGCACCGACATGAGTTGGTGCTTCACTCTTCGTTCCTTTGCCCAAATGTATGCGGACACGTTTGGTTCCCTCGACGTTGCAGCATTCGCCGACCGCCTTTGGGGCGATATATACTTTAACGCAGAGACACGGAAGTTCACCAGGAAAGCTGCGGACCCCGAGCAATCCCGCACATTCGTGCACTTCATTCTTGATCCCTTGTATAAGCTCTATAGTCATGTGCTGAGCGAGGATACGGAAGACCTGAAAAGTACCCTTGCATCGCTGAACATATCTCTAAAGCCAGTCATGTACAAGATGGATGTAAGGCCTCTGCTGAAGGCTATTTTGGACCAGTTCTTGGACCTGCCACTGGACTAGTTGACATGATTGCGGAGCATATTCCGTCACCTTTACAAGCAGCAACCAGCAAGGTATGGGTTTTCCGGTACTTTGATTAGTTGAATTGAGTCTGGTATAGGTCGAGCGGACGTACACTGGCCCACAAACTTCTGATATCGCTGCAGCAATGAAAGCTTGCGATACTGATGCGCCCGTAATGGTCCAGATCACGAAGTTGTATCATACAACAGATGCCCAGTCATTTAGGGCCTTCGGTCGCGTCATGAGTGGTACCCTTAGGAAGGGCACACCGATCAAAGTACTTGGTGAGGGGTACTCACCAGAAGACGAGGAGGACATGGCGAAGGCTACTGTAGAAGACATATGGATAGGCGAAGCTCGGTAAGCTCCTTGTATTCGATCACTCCAACTGAATAAGCCATTTCCTCTTAGATACTTTATTCCGGCAGACGAGGTTCCCGCAGGCAACCTCGTTCTTATTGCAGGAGTCGACGCGTCCATTTCCAAGACCGCCACTCTCGCTGACCCATCCATTGATGATGATCTCTACATTTTCCGGCCCATTAAGCACATGACAGAGTCCGTGCTTAAAATTGCCATTGAACCAATAGCGCCGTCTGAGCTACCCAAGATGTTGTCTGGCCTACGAAGCATCAACAAGAGCTACCCTCTCGCTGCTACGAAGGTCGAGGAAAGCGGTGAACATGTGCTCATCGGTACAGGCGAATTGTATCTGGACTGTGTCATGCATGACCTTCGGAGGCTATTTGCTGAGATCGAGATCAAGGTTTCGGATCCAGTCACCAAGTTCTGTGAAACTGTATTGGAGACGAGTGCACTGAAGTGCTATGCGGATACGCCAAATAAGAAGTAGGCATCGGTATACATGACTTATTTCCTCTCTAATGGACTATAGGAACAAACTTACCATGATCGCGGAGCCTTTGGAAAGAGGTATTGCTGAAGACATTGAACGGGGGAGGGTCAACATACGGATGACCCCGAAGGAACGTGGTACATTTCTTCCAGGATAAATACCAATGGGATTTATTGGCGTCAAGGTCAATATGGGCGTTTGGTCCCGATGATAGCGGGCCGAACATTTTGCTCGATGATACCTTGCCTTCTCAGGTCAGGTCTGCTGACCTCCCACTGCTTCATTTTGTTCATTGTTGGAATGCAGGTTGATAAAAAAATACTTGGAAGTGTGAAGGAGCATATCAAGCAAGGCTTCCAGTGGGGAGCTCGCGAGGGTCCTTTGTGCGATGAACGTACGTATTAATTGTGGCATGACTTCGCCATACTCTCACAATACTTATTGCGACAGCTATGCGCAATGTGAAGTTCCGGATACTGGATGCAAGTCTAGCTCAAGAGCCAATCTTCCGTGGTGGTGGACAGATTGTCCCTACTGCACGCCGTGTGTGCTACTCATCATTTTTGATGGTAAGGTTCCTATCATTTGTACCGCTGTGGTTATTAATGGGTTAATAGGCCACGCCACGCCTCATGGAGCCGATTTACTACGTTGAAGTGCAGGCGCCAGCTGACTGTATATCAGCTGTATACACTGTTCTAGCCCGACGCCGGGGGCATGTTACGCAAGACATACCCAAGGCCGGCTCGCCGTTATATACGGTCAAAGCCTTAATTCCTGTGATAGACGCAAATGGGTTCGAGGCTGACCTTCGAACTGCCACACAAGGTCAGGCGTTCTGCTTGCAAGTATTCGATCACTGGTCGATAGTTCCTGGTAAGTGCATACACGGTCCCCTATTAAAGCAGCTATATTAATTGCGTATAGGTGATCCCACCGACACGAGCATCAAACTTCGGCCACTAGAACCTGCATCAGGACAAGCATTAGCTCGGGATCTTGTGTTGAAGACGCGGCGGCGCAAGGGCCTGGGTGATCAGATTGCCGTGTCCAAGTACTTGGACGATGAGTTTGTGGTGAGTGCTACTTGATATGGCACTGAAACCTACGTTTGCTAATGAATGAACATAGTTGGCGCTGTCTGCGTCTGGGCATGCTGATTTACTTGGGTAGTGTACCTGTGTTGCGTATGTATATAACGTAGCTAATATCGATCTTGTCATTTGAGTGAAAATGAAAATGAACTACGGCACACGCGAGTTAAACGCGAGTAGTGGAAGGTCAAGGAATGTGTTGGGCGTGGGAGAGTATACGTGGCAGGAGTTAGCCGGGAAGGATAAGAGCTTGCTGGTGGTTTGTGCTTGGCCACACTTCATACCGTCATCGCTCGTTTTCGATTTTCTTCTGTCTCTGGTCCTTCGTATTCTTAAAATGCGAAGCGTAGCGCTTTCCGTCATCCTCGTTGCAGTCGCTGCAAGCGCGTCAGCGTCAGAGGACTCAAAACCTGTATTCAAGGTTCGTTCATATTTCTTGCATACGTGTCCATGACGCGATACATGCAACCCACTACTCTGAACCCATAACTGACCCTTCACCTGTAGGCAACAGAGATCAAAGCTCCTTTCATTGAGCAGTTTACTGCCGACTATTCTGAACGTTGGACGCCTTCGGAGGCAACCAAGAAGACACCAGTCGGCGGTGAGATATTCTCCTACGTCGGTAAATGGGAGGTCGAGGAACCCGAGACACCCCTCATCGAGGGCGAGAAGGGCCTCGTTGCCAAATCCAAGGCCGCTCACCACGCTATCTCTGCACCTTTCACCGCCCCTGTCGACTTCAAGGACCAACCCCTTGTCGTTCAGTATGAGGTCAAGTACCAGAAAGGTGGCAACTGTGGTGGTGGTTACATCAAACTTCTTGAGGATGGCTTCCAGACCAGCGGGAAGGAATTCTCAGATACCACCCCTTGGGTTGTGATGTTCGGACCGGATAACACTTGCCCTGGCACTAAGGTGAAACATTCATTGTGCGATTGGCACATTTCTCTGACAATGTTTTCTGTGATATAGGTGCACTTCATCTTCCGCCACAAGAACCCAGTTACCGGTGAATTCGAGGAGAAGCACCTTTCCGTCCCTCCAAAGCCCACCTTGGCAAGAACACTAACCTTTACACCCTCATTGTCAAGTAAATTTCATTTCCAATCTTCGCCGACCGAAACTCATGTGTGTATCCAGCCCTGACAACACATATGATGTACTTTTCAACAAAGAAAGTCAGCGCACAGGCAGCCTCCTTGAGGACTTCACTCCTCCTGTCAACCCTGCGAAGGAGATTGACGACCCTGAAGATAAGAAGCCTGAAGACTGGGTTAACGAGAAGAGAATCAGTGATCCCGACGCTGTGAAGGTACGCTTACCCCTTGTAAAGTTAAGCTAAGGCGTTTATGTTGCTGCGCAGCCTGCAGACTGGGATGAGACTGAGCCGTACGAGATCCCTGATGAGGATGCAGTGAAACCTGAGGGCTGGTTGGATGATGCACCCGCGAGTATTCCTGACCCGGATGCCGAGAAGCCCGAAGAGTGGGACGATGAGGAAGATGGTGACTTCATCCCGCCCACGATCCCCAACCCGGCTTGTGATGAGGCTCCTGGATGCGGTGAATGGAAACGCCCCTACAAGGCCAACCCTGCATACAAGGGCAAGTGGTATGCGCCTATGATTGATAACCCTGCCTACATCGGCGAGTGGGCTCCGCGCAAGATCCCCAACCCTGACTTCTTTGAGGATCTAGAGCCAGTCAAGCACCTAAACAATATTGTTCGTGTTTCTGCTTCATTCCTCTCGTATTAGCCTTAACTGATACGTTCAGGGTGGTGTTGGTATCGAACTTTGGACCATGACTGAGGATATTCTGTTCAACAACATCTACGTCGGGCACTCTGTTGACGACGCAATGTCTCTGGCTGCGGAGACTTACGACGTCAAGAAGTCCATCGAGGCGGCTCTCTCTGCTCAGAAGGATGTCAATGATGAAGGCGATTACTACATCCCCCCCTTCTTGGAGGATCCTATCTCCCATATCCGTGGTAAAATTGCTCAGTTCCTTGACGCTGTTCGGGAGGACCCCTTATTAGCCATCCAAACCCATCCGGAGACAGGTGTTGGTCTCGCTGGTGTCGTCTTCACTCTTTTCGGCATGCTTGGTCTTCTATTTGGTCTCGTTGGCTCGCAGCAAAAGAAACCTGTTGCCAAGGTTTGCACTACATCTTCCCAGGATTCCCTTACTGAATTTTATCATCACCAGGCAAAGAAGACAGACACCTCTACCCCCGATGACAAACAAAAGACTGACAGCACAACCGTTGCACCTGCAGGAGGCGAGAAGAAGGACACAGGCTCTGTCAAGAAACGCAAGTAGATGCGATGCGATCGTTCTTTGCGTGAGCGAAGCTTTCCTGATACGGGGGGGCCGCAAGGATATGCGAGCCCAGCGCTACTACTATAATTTACCAGTATTGATTTTGTTCATCGTTTGCCTGCTCGGGCTCGGGGAAGTAAAATGTATGGACTGCCATATTATTGTAAAATGGTTCCTCGTTATCCATTTCAGCATTCATCGGGACCAAATGTCACAATACGTGGTATCTGAGTATCAAAACAGTAAGATTCTATCTAGTTGAGACGATCTGCTGCGTATCATCACAATCAGAAAATTGCCCAGTGCAAAATACAAAGTACCGGTGGAGCGGAACGTGTCCTCGGTAGTCCATTTCAAGATGATCCGATCATGTGTGTTTGTGTACGTTTATTTACCAAAAGGTTTGGATCCTAACAGTCGCAAGCAACCGTTAACTTAACGTGCGTGGTGTTTACGATTGTTATTCTTCTTTGACCCAAAAGTGTCAACTGGCAGTCAGCCCGGACTCCCGGAGAACGGGTTGACTTTGATTAATATTGTTTTATTTTCTAGATTTCCAGCGCCTCATTTGAGCCGCTTCATGCAGAGAGTCTGAACCACGGTCTGATCAATGGATGTCATCAGCTTCATTGAAAGCAGATTATCGGACGTATCTGCCCTCCGCGTTCCTGCCATTCCGGAAGTGTTTCATGGGACGAATATTTCCTGTGACAGTCGCGCGATCGATTTCTGTCTTCGACAAGAACTTCTTCGAATTTCGGAAGGGGATCATGAATCATCCGTCATATAGACTTGTCTTTGCCTATCGGCTGTTTGTTTTCTCTTAACTGCCGTTCTGTTCATCATGTGGTCAGGGTCATGTACTTGCTTGTTTGCAACTCGAACTTCCACCTGCTAACAATACAACTTCAATGCGTCTTTAATATTGCAAGTCTTCACGCTGCGTTGCCGTATGTGGGGAGTCCCTTGTGCCGCTGCTATACGGCATCTATCTTGCCTTCCCAGAGGACCAAAGCCATGGCTCTGGTCACGAGTCAGCACATAGACGCGCGCTTACCACCTACTGCCATGTGGATACAGAACGATGAAGGCGCGCTTATCGCCGGTTCGGTCTGGATTAATCATCCTCGATGAAACACAAATTGGAATCAAACAAAAATCATCCTGGCAATCAAACGTTCCCGTTTGTCATCTCTCTCCGGTGTCTGCTGCTATACCCCACATACACAACTGTCAACCCCGCGTTATATAACAGAACATATGTAATATCTCTGTATTCTGTACTATCCGCCAGACCGGGGGTCAAGAACGGATCGTTTGCACAGCAACCACAGTCTTTCTTCTGTTCCACCAGCGATGAATAGCACCGATGAATCCACAGCCTGCTTTGGCATTATTCTTGGACCTCGGGACTTCTCGTGTAATCCTATCTGTGCCACCGTGTCCGTTCTGTCATCGTTTGTGTTCTCTCGGAGAGTGAACGCATCCGAGAGTGGACACAGTATCAAAGCCAAAGCTTCCGAAGCCATGGTTCAACGATCTCGGCCTGTCATCTAGTCCAACACACTGGCTCATGAGGGTTAGATCGAGCAAGCTCGATAATCAATTTACGTTCTATCGCCCACGGTACGAACTTCTGCAAGTTACGCTAGCAAAAATTAGTAAGTGATCGATACGCCAAAGCTGTTTTGTACATTTTTACTTGACAGATGTGCCGCAGCGTCTAGTGAACTATCTCCTTTTGAATGATAACTCTCGTTCGGACGGGCACTGCCAACTGATGCCTACAAGCTTAGAGGGATTTATACGAGCCGTCCTACCTCATGTTTTTGACCAGCGGAAACCCAGTTTCACCTAAACAACAGACACTCTTACAAGTCCAATATCAAGTCATTCACCATGAGTGCGTCCCGTACGTTACTCTTTCATCCGAGGCAGCCATGCCACTTCCTAAATTTTTCTGACCATTCACGATGAACAGACTTCACTCTGCGTCTTAACAACTTCCTCCAGGGTCGTTATGGCTCGACCTTCGCCGCTCACTTCAAGTACGAGGACACAAGTAGCGGCCCGCAACACCTTATCGTGTGGACTGGCACTTATTTTAGTGCGTAGTTTGTTCCTCATAAACGCCCCGACGTACTTTTTGCTTATCGTGTGCATGCAGTCAACGACATGAAATACGGTGACGGGTCGGGGTCATCCAGGAGGGCTGCGAAAGAGGCAGCCGCTCAGAGAACCATTGAAATGTTAGAGGCCGAGGGGAATGACGTCCCCCCTAGCTGATTCCTAAATGTCTACGACTCATTTCTTGATACCCGGCACTGCGGAGGCTAGACGATGAGAAGTGAATGTATGGGAGTGTGTCTATGCTGCCGGGCTCGGATGGTTTTTTGCATGATAGAGTCGAAATGATATGCAACGCGCATAGAATTTTCGATGGCTATAATAGTAGTACTTGTGTCTCCATATTTTGTACGTCCGTTGTTCTTGTATTACCTTGTCCGTTGCTCCGCTTGTGGAATGTAGAAATCAATATGGCGGTCGCACAGTGCTATAAGCCCGCGAAATTACATTGGAACTCCGGGCTTGGGGTTTTTCACACGAGTTTATCCCAGTCTACTTGGTGCAAATGTGGCTTCTAACGCATTCAAGTTATTCGTTCGGTCTTGCTTCTGTACTACTATCGTACAGCTCGACCTTCTCTGGATCTCCGGGTGCGGAGTTCTCAACAGTTACCGAACACCCCAATATCAGTGTTTCAACCTCCAGCTGTCGACATATTGTTAAAATATGTCAATAACACGCTAAAGGGACCTTCGCAAGGCAACAACCATAAATCAAAGATACTGCACCTGCGCTATGATCGTGAGGTAGTGTAAACTGCCCAGTCGCCAACTGCGACTGAACGATCGACTTCCCTTGGCCCATTGAATCATGATCAGAAGAAAAATCTTCATGCCAGGCATCTACAAAGAACTCCGAGTCGCGCACAGCAAGTTTATGGTGCATATCGTCATCCACTGCAGCTAACAAGCCTCCACGTACATAGCATCCTTGTTCGCCACGACAAATGCGTCCGACTCGGAGTACAT
>NW_024540981.1:0-12762 GCF_016647625.1 Suillus subalutaceus
CCCAGATAGCCCTCACACTCAGGGGCCCGTCAGAATTTAGATCATCTCAAACAGATGTGATTTGAGTGAGATATGAACAAAATACTATATACCAGGTGAATTTCAAGTGAGATATATGCAAATACTATATATTGACTACTGAGTGCTGAGTACCAAGTGCTGAGTGCCAAGTGCAGAGTGCCCTGATGCTTTCGGGCATTAACACCCAGATAGCCCATGCTCTCAGGGGCCCATCAGAATTTAGATCATCTCAAACAGATGTGATTTAATGAGTCCCAAGTGCTGAGTGCCGAGTCCCAAGTGCTGAGTGCCGAGTGCTGAGTTCTGAGTGCCGAGTGCCGAGTTCCGAGTTCCGAGTGCCCCGATGCTTTCGGGTATTAACACCCAGATAGCCCTCGTCTCAGGGGCCTGTCAGAATTTAGATCATCTCAAACAGATGTGATTTGAGTGAGATATGAACAAAATACTATATACCGGGTGAATTTCATCAGAAGTTTGATGCTTTCGATGTTTTTGATGTCGGGTCTTGATGCTTTCGGCATTAACATATAGATAGCCCTCGATCTCAGGGGTGTGGCAAAATCAGATTGTCTAAACAGATATAATTTGAGTGAGATAATGCAAAATACCACACACTGATACCGAGTGCTGAGTACCAGTGCTGCAGTGCCGAGTTCCGAGTTCCGAGTTCCGAGTGCCGAGTGCCGAGTGCCATGTTCGAGTGAGTGCCGAGTGCCCGATGCTTTCGGGTATTAAACCCTCGCTCTCAGGGCCTGTCAGAATTGATCATCATCTCAAACGGATGTGATTTGAGCGAGATATGAACAAAATACTATACCGGGTGAATTTTGGCATCAGAAGTTCAATGCTTTCGATGTTTTTGATGTCGGGTCTCAATGCTTTTGGGTATTGACATGTAGATAGCCCTCGATCTCAGGGGTGTGGTAAAATTCAGATTGTCTGAAACAGATATAATTTGAGTGAGATATATGCAAAATCCCATATGACTACCAAGTGCTGAGTACCAAGTGCCGAGTGCCGAGTGCCAAGTGCCTTCCGAGTGCTGAGTGTCCCGATGCTTTCGGGCATTACCACCCAGATAGCCCTTGCTCTCAGGGGTCCATCAGAATTTTGATTATCTCAAACAGATGTGATTTGAGTGAGATAGGAGCAAAATACTATATATCAGGTGAATTTCAGCATTGGAAGTTCAATGCTTTCAATGATTTTGATGTCGGGCCTCAATGCTTTCAGGCATTGATATGCAGATAGCCTTCACTCTCAGGGGTCCTTCAGAATTTGGATCATATTTTCGCATCAGAGTTTGATGCTTTCATGATTTCAATGTGAGGCCTAGATGACTGTGGTTCATGACATGTGGATAGCCCTTATGTCAGAGTTCACAGAATTCATATGGCCTCACATGGACAGATGAGGTAATGTAGGACATTCTCAACACATCAGAGACACATAAAAACACATCATAAGGCACTACATCATGTCTTCAATAGTCATACCTATGTGTAGTATGATAGTGTGATCTTTAATATACTGTTCAGGCTGACACTCATCAAGTATCACAGGTCTATTGTACAGACTTAGAATAAAATACAGTAGTCTTAACTTGATAGTCATTACACGATAGTCTTCACTTGATAGTCTAATATGATTGTTGATTACTACATAATACATAAGCTGTGAGGGTTAGGATTATTATGGAAGATATGACAGTCATGGTTATTAAGAAAGCTTATATTATGCCTAGCAAGGTTAAGACTATTGAGTTAAGACAATCATATCCTTAGTCTAGTAAGCACTGTCAAAGCTTGTGACCTTCTGGTAACCGTGTGGCAAAATCATATTTTGCTGATGTATATCTTGTGATTGTAACTTTCTTGCACCAGTGCACAGTGATTGCCTTGAATTTCGAGTTTTTTTGTATTTAGAGATACATACCACTGACAGATACTGTTTCAGGGACTGGAACAGTACACTGGAAGCCAATCTATCATATTATACATAGGTGTGATCATAGCAAACCTGATGCAGTCCCTGATGATGTGTTTTTATGTTTCTCCTGATGTTTTAGAATTTTTCCCACACAAGGCTGACAACAAAAAGATTGAACCTGCGAAGCTCAGACACACCCAATAAATTGTATTTTGCTCATATCTCCCTCAAATCATGTCTGTTTGAGGCAAAATATGATCCCCAACATCCCTTCGATAGTATATGCAATATATAAGGATACTAGGACAACAGGATTTATTCCTGTTGTGCTATGTGCTTACCCTTGGTGCAAGGCCTGACATCAAAATCACCTGATATATAATATTTTGCTCATATCTCACTCAAGTCTTATCCGTGTGAGACGATCTGAATTGTGACAGGCCCCTGAGATCAAGTTCTATCTGCTTGTGAATGCCTGAATGCATTGAGGCTAGACATTGCAAACATGGAAAGCATTGACCTTACAATGCTGAAATACACACAGTATATGGGATTTTGCTCATATCTCACTCAACTCTTATCCATTTGGGATGGGCTAAATTCTGCCAGACCCGTGAGATCTAGGGCTATCTGCATGTCAATGCCTGAAGGCATCGAGGCTTGATATCAATAACATCAAAAGCATCAAACTTCTGATGGTGAAATTCACTTGGTATATAGTATTTTGCTCATATCTCACTCAAATCACATCCGTTTAAGATGATCTAAATTCTGATGGGCCCCTGAGAGCGTGGGCTATCTGGATGTTAATACCCGAAGGCCTCGGGGCACTCGGCACTCGGAACTCGGCACTCGGAACTCGGCACTTGGCACTCGGAACTCGGAACTCAAAACTCAGCACTCAGCACTCGGTAGTCAGGATATACATAGTATGGTGCAAATATCTCACTCAAATTATATCTGTTTGAGACAATGTGAATTCTGCCACACCCCTGAGATTGAGGGCTATCTACATGTTCATGCCTGAAAGCATCAAGACCCGACATCAATAACATCGAAAGCATCGAACTTCTGATGCCAACATTCACCCGGCATATAGTATTCTGTTCATATCTCACTCAAATCACATCCGTTTGAGATGATCTCAATTCTGACGGGTCCCTGAGAGCGAGGGCTATCTGGGTGTTAATACCCGAAAGCATCAGGGCACTCGGAACTCGGAACTCGGAACTCGGAACTCGGAACTCGGAACTCGGAACTCGGAACTCGGCACTCGGCACTCAGCACACAGCAGAAAGCTTGATTGCAACACTGAAGGCACTGAGGTGGATGAGGGAACACCTCCTGACAGTGATTGAATGCCTGAACGCATCAGGGCACTCAGCACTCGGCACTCGGCACTCGGAACTCAGAACTCAGAACTCAGCACTTGGCACTCAACACTCGGGACTCATTCACCCTGTATCTTGGATTGTGCATATATCTCACTCAAATCATATCTATTTCAGACTATCTAAATTCTGATGAATCCCTGAGATCTAGGGCTATCTGCATGTCAATGCCCGAAAGCATCAAGAGCCGACATTAAAAACATCGAAAGCATCGAACTTCTGATGCCAAAATTCACCCGGTATATAGTATTTTATTCATATCTCACTCAAATCACATCCATTTGAGATGATCTAAATTCTGATGGGTCCCTGAGAGCGTGGGCTATCTGGGTGTTAATACCCGAAAGCATCGGGGTACTTGGCACTCGGAACTCGGAACTCGGAACTCGGCACTCAGCACTCGGCACTTGGTACTCAGCCCTCGGTAGTCAGTGTGTGGTATTCATTTGGCACTCAGAACTCGGCACTCAGCACTCGGTAGTCAGTATATACATAGTATTTTGCAAATATCTCACTCAAATTATATCCATTTGAGACAATGTGAATTCTGCCACACCCCTGAGATCAAGGGCTATCTACATGTTAATGCCCGAAAGCATCAAGACCCGACATGAAAAACATCGAAAGCATCGAACTTCTGATGCCAAAATTCACCTGGTATATAGTATTTTGTTCATATCTCACTCAAATCTCATCCGTTTGAGATGATCTACATTCTGACAGGTCCCTGAGAGCGAGGGCTATCTGGGTGTCAATACCCGAAAGCATCAGGGCACTCGGAACTCGGAACTCGGCACTTGGAACTCGGCACTTGGAACTCAGCACTTGGCACTCAGCACTCGGCACTCGGCACTCAGAACTTGGTTTTCGGCACTTGGCACTTGGCACTCAGCACTCGGTAGTCAGTGTGTGGTATTTTGCATATATCTCACTCAAATTATATCTGTTTTAGACAATCTAAATTTTGCCACACCCCTGAGATCGAGGGCTATCTACATGTTAATGCCCGAAAGCATCAAGACCCGACATCAAAAACATCGAAAGCATCAAACTTCCAATGCTGAAATTCACCCAGTATATAGTATTTTGCTCATATCTCACTCAAATCACATCTGTTTGAGATGATCTAAATTCTGACAGGCCCCTGAGGACGAGGGCTATCTGGGTGTTAATACCCGAAAGCATTGGGGCACTTGGCACTCGGAACTCGGAACTCGGAACTCGGAACTTGGAACTTGGAACTCGGAACTCAGAACTCAGCACTCGGCACTCAGCACTTGGGACTCGGCACTCAGCACTTGGGACACATTAAATCACATCTGTTTGAGATGATCTAAATTCTGATGGGCCCCTGAGAGCATGGGCTATCTGGGTGTTAATGCCTGAAAGCATCGGGGCACTCTGCACTTGGCACTCGGCACTTGGTACTCAGCACTCAGTAGTCAATATATTGTATTTTGCATATATCTCACTCAAATTATATCCATTTCAGACAATCTGAATTCTCCCACACCCCTGAGATTGAGGGCTATCTTCATGTCAATGCCTGAAAGCATCGAACTTCTGATGCCAAAATTCACCTGGTATATAGTATTTTGCTCATATCTCACTCAAATCACATCCGTTTGAGATGATCTAAATTCTGACGGGCCCCTGAGAGCGAGGGCTATCTGGGTGTTAATACCCGAAAGCATCGGGGCACTTGGCACTCGGAACTCGGAACTCGGAACTCGGAACTCGGAACTTGGAACTCGACACTTAGTGCTCAGCACTTGGTAGTCAGTATATTTTATTTTGCACCTTTCCCAAGTACATACCCTTAATTTCAGAATGAAGTCCAGATGAAATCCAATGAAGTCCGAAGGACTTCCGGAGACTGGCTACTCTGATGGAGTGCTGGAGGACTTCTGGATGAGCACAGGAACCTTCCGGAGGAGTATAGAAACTTCTAGAGAAGTACAGGAAACTCTGGAGGAGTTTCACCTGCTGCATAGGGTCCGAAGATAAGACTTCTGAAGGTAAGCTTCCTAGATGGAAGCACATGGAGGAGAGACTGCAAGGGACAGAGTCCAAAGCAGGATCAGATAGGAGGAGTGGTCCAGAGGACAGGATGCCTGAAGGTTGCGCCATCTGAATGTTCAGATGTCCAAAGGTTATGATGTCTGAAGGTCATGATGTCCAAAGGTTACAATGTCCAAAGGTTTTGATATCCAAAGGGTAAGATGTCCGGAGATCCAAAGGTCTGGAGGTCAGCAGGAGTGGACAGGATTATAGGACAGGAGAATAAAGACTACCATGGACAAGGTCTGGAGTAGAAGCAAACAGAGGTAGGCTACACTTAGGTGGAGTCGGAGATAACAGGAAGTAGACATAAGTCTTGGAAAGACAGGAAGTGCCAGAAAGGCAAAGGTCCAGCTTAAGGAATCAATCCTTAAGCTTGGATAGAGATGGAAGGACAAATCCAAAGGTTTGGAAGTCCAGCCTAAGGAATCCTTCAGGTTGGACTCGGATCTCAGTACACTTCACTTGATTTTGATATCTGGGACTCCATAGTCGGAACTTGAGTCTTGAATCTCGGGTGTTGGGTGTCGGTTGTCGGTTGTCGGGTGTCGGGTGTTGGGTGTTGGGTGTTGGGGTGTTGGGTGTTGGGTGTTGGGTGTTGGGTGTTGGGTGTGTTGGTGTTGGGTCTCGATGGTCAGGACTCAATATTTGGGACTCGTTGGTCGGGACTTGATACTCGATTGTTGGGATTCAATGGTTGGGCATTGGGTTTCAGGACTCAAATCTCGGGCTTTGGGACTCGGGTTTCAAGACTCGGTAGTCGGGACTCAATGGTCGATTGTCGGGATTTGATAGTCAGGGCTCGGATATTGGTACACTTCACTTGATTTTCGGTAGTTGGAACTTGGCATTTGGCATTTGGCATTTGGTAGGCTTGGATGATGTTGGCTTTCAAAGATCTATTATCATATATTGCTCAATGAAATACCAGACGATCGGAAGTGTGCTGGACATCACATATTCATTTGTCGAGACCCGGGTCTCGGAACTTGGTACACTTCGCTCGAGTTTCCACTTCACCCCTTTGCAAGGCTCCATGCCATACTACATCATTAGATGACTTTGAATTATTACCTCCATGATATACAACTAGCTGAGCTCCATCATGTCTACAATTATCATTCTCCTGGGCCCACCGTTTATATTATATACCCCTACGTCGGCCTACCCGTCTATGCAATATATGTCTACCATTGGCCCACCCGTATATAATAAATCTTTCACCGCTCCCTCGGCCCACTCGTCTACAAAATAATACCAATACGTCGGCCCACCCGTCTACAAAATAATATTAATTCGTCGGCCCACCCGTCTAATATGATATATATCTGGGCCCACCTGTCTATGTGATAACAAGCACCCTTGATATACCCGGCTATTTGATACATATCTACCTTGGTACACCCATCTACATAATATCCAACTACCTCGGCCGATCCGTCTATTGAAAATTCATGTCCATCGGCCCCACCCATCTACTTTACATATTCCCCACCTGGGCCAACCCGTCTCCATCGGGAATAATAACACTCCCGGCCCATCCGTCACAGTTGAGGATATATCTACCTTCGGCCCATGGTCCGCTGGCCCGTATCATACGGGATATTATGCACGTCCGTTCACTCGTATAATACGGAGATATGTTACTGCAATATGTGCGAGCAATGGGATTAACAGGACCGCAGATGAGAACAACAGCAGGAAAACCCTACCACTCAGCAAGCGCAGATCGCTAGAAGACAAGTACGCTACACAGCAGCCAATCAGACCCAGCCAGGACAACAAGCAATACACAGTGTACCCACACAAGAAGAACGTGACTTCTTACGGGCGCGAATCAACGATCTACCGCATCATGTGGATACAGATGCAGGACAAGCAGCCTATAATGAGCAAAGGAGACAGTGGGCAATGAGATGGGGAGAAGGAATGAGATGCAGCGAGAACACACCTTTCCCGTTAATGCCAGGCACAGCACAAATATGCTCAGGAGAGTGTTTCAGATGTGGAGTGCATGGACATATAAGTCCAGCGTGCCAATTACCAGCAGAGGCGCAACTACCGAAGAACGAAACAATATGGCGAGGCCTATGCACCAGGACGCTCGGAGCATTCAATAGAGCAACAGCGCTACAAGTCAATTACATGTTAGAGGAAATCTTCACCCCAGAGGTAGCAGAGCAGGGAAAAGGCCAAGGGTCATTGGTGTAGAGGACAACCAAACGACCCTAATGGATACAATACCTCAGGATAAAGAAGAATCTGTCCTCGCGTGCCAAGAGGAGACATGCGAGGACAAGCACCACACCTCCGTCGAAAACGCCAGCCATACAGAGTATGTCACTATGCAGCCCCATTCTAGTGAACATATGAGGTTATTGAATTGTATTTGACGGACGATGAAGAGACTCACTGCGAATGCCAACCGTTCCAGCAGTACATCTCACTTAAGGGAGCACAAGGAGAAGCTATACAAGTCAAAGCACTTTTTGATGAAGGCGCTATGGTCAATGCAATGTGTGCAGCGACATTCGAAAAAGTAAAACACCAACTGGGAAGCTGGGGAACATCGACGAAGAGATTACACATGGCGAATGGCACAGTTGTGCCCTCCAAAGCAGTATGGAGAGGCGAAGTGGTGATAGATGGAATAGGATCACAAGGAGAGTTCGAGGTATTCGAAAGTGGAGGCGGATGGAAGTTCCTGCTAGGGAAACCACTACTACGGGCATTCCGAGCGATACACGAATACGAGGCAGACGTGGTGCACATAACCGGGAAAGGAGGCTCAAGGACGATCTACAACCAAGGTCGAGAGGAAGACATAACGAAGAGAGAAGAGCATACCCTAACAAGAGAAGTCCCATCGCAAAATCAGAACACGCATTCAGAAACCTGTACTAATCAAAAGATAAGCCTAGAGAAGAACACCTCAGTTTGTGTCACAACAGACAACAAGAATGAAGCGACAGTCTTCACAAGAGTGACGGACCCAAAAAACCCGAAACGAGTAGCCTATATCATGAAGGCAGTCCAATACGGGGAAGCACTAACAGAGGAAGAACGCAAACGAGTCGAAGACTTAGTAGAAAGGTACGCAGACATATTCGCATGCTCACTCTCAGAAGTCCTCCCGGTACCAGGAGCCCAACATCGACTAAACATACCAGAGGACGCCACATTCAATCTACGAGTCCGTCAGCGAGCCCTTACGCCACGACAAGCCCAGTTCTTACATGGGCGGATTGACGAGATGTTAGCCACAGGAATAATCGAAAAGGCACCAGCAGAACAGGTCAAATGCTGTGCCACCATAGTATTAGCGCAGAAAGCACATGAACAAGGTGGACTCACATTAGAAGAGCTGCAGTACAAAGTCAACGAACAATACACGCAAAACGGTCAGCTGCCAGCATTCATGCTACCAGAACGCGAAGTCCAGGAAGCGCCACCAGAAGCGGTAGACAACAAGCCGCAGAAATGGAGAATATGTCAGAACTTTAACGAAGTTAACAGACATACCATTATAGCGCCAATGCCGCAAGGGGACATACGGGCCAAGCAACTAAGGCTAAGTGGACATAAATATGTGTCAGTATTCGACTTTGTGTCCGGATTTTACGCTGTCGAGGTTCCAGAGGAGTCCAGACCCTAACAGCCTTCTATGTAGAAGGATGAGGTTACTTTTGGTATAAACATATGCCAATGGGACTCACCGGAGCACCCACCACGTTCTGTGAGATGACCGCTAACCATTTACATGATTTAATTGCGGATACCACCATGGAGATCTTTGTGGACAATGGAGGAAGCGCGGGTGACACGTTTGATGAGATGTTTGAGAAGCTAGAACACATTTTTCAGCGTTGTCGGGACCGAAAGCTATCTCTATCACCCATGAAATGTCGACTCTTCATGACGGAAAACAATGTTTGCAGGAGCAACTGTAGGACCAAGAGGAGTTCAACCGGACCTGGAGAAATTAACTGCCATCGTAAACTGGGAAAGGCCAGCAGACGCACTTAACTTAGAGTCATTCCTAGGACTCACTAGCCATCTCAGGGACCTAGTACTAGGATACGTGAAGCGAGAAGGGCCGTTGCATAACCTAGTAAAGGAGGCACCATTAACACACCCATACACGAAAAATACGTACCGGTGCATACTAAGAAACCACAAAACTGGACAACCAATGGACGCAAGAGCACACTAAGGCATTCCTAGATCTGAAAGCCGCATTAGTAGCACGCCCTATCTTACAAGCACCAAAGTACGACGGGTCACCATTTGTCGTAACATCAGATGGGTGTCAGGAAGGACTAGCAGCAGTACTGTCACAACGAACACGAATCCAAAGACCATCAGGAAAGTGGATAGAACGCTTGTTACCTATAGCGTTCGCGTCAAAATGGACGTCAACCACAGAACAGAAGTACAAACCTTTCATACTTGAGTTCGCAGCACTGAAGTTCGGGTTGGACAAGTTTTCAGATATTGTTTGGGGGTTTCCAGTAGAAATCGAGACAGATTGTCAAGCCTTAAGAGATGTACTGTTAAGCAATCAGCTTAACGCAGCACATGCTCGATGGCAAGACGGAATCTTAGCACACCGCATAACGGATGTACGCCACGTGCCGGGTAAGTTGAACATCATAGCAGATGGCCTTAGCAGGCAATGGGAGGGCCAACCACGAAATGCAGGACTACAAGACGGCAGTACCTGGACAGTCAGTGAGGATTGGGAAGCAGAGAAAGGTTTTGTCAATGATATACTGGTACTAACCTCCACAATAGATGAACAAACGGTAAGAAGTCTCCTTGAACAATTCGCTAACGAATCAGTATTCCTAGAAGTTATAGAGTCAATAGCCCAGATCAACTCAAACAAACCACTAAGAGACCGGAAACGAGCGCAACATCGAGCATCGGAGTACCTAATTGAAGATGGGAAGTTGTGGAGATTGAGGGGAGGAACGACCGTTAGAGCGCGAAGTAGAATGGAATGTGTTACGCGGGAAGAAGCAAAGCAACTGGCAATGACACAACATGAGCAGAAGGGACATTGGGGAAGAGATGCTATCAAAATAGCACTCACAGATCAAATATGCAGCCCCAAACTTGACGCGTCAATCATGGAAGCTATATCAAACTGCGCTAAGTGTAAAAACTTTGGGTCACAACATTTGCACTCACTATTGGAACCCATAACACGCAGGCATCCTTTCGAGCTACTCGTTGGCGATTACTTGACGCTTCCCAAAGCCCGAGGGTACCACACCTTGGGTGTCTATCTAGACACGTTCTCACAGCATGTATGGGTCTTCAAGTACAAATCTTCAGGTACGGCGCGCACAACGATAAACAGCATATCGCAGATCTTCCAAACTTCACGTCATCGGAAACATTCATGAGTGACGGAGGAAAGCACTTCAACAACACGGAAGTGAAAGAATACTGCGCCAAGTGGTCATGCAAAACACACGTGGGTAGCGGCTTACTCACTTTGGATCAATGGACTTGTAGAAGGCACAAACAAAATCCTATTGCATGTGCTCAAACGTCTATGCGCCCCGAACTTAGGCGAAGACGAATACGAAGCAATATCATGGGATACACTGCCAAAGAGCTGGCCAAAGCATTTGGAAGAAGCGGTTGCAGCCTTGAACTATCGAATATTGCCGGCCTTGAAGTTCTCGCCGAAAGAACTTTTACTAGGACAAGTAATTAACACTCCAAGGACAGACATAGCTAACAGCGCGTCAGCATTAAGGATATCGGATGCCAACATTCACATGGCATACGTCGCACAACAACGCCTAGACGGATATGAGGCCACAATACAGCATGCCGTCAAGAGGAAAGAAGCATTCGATAAGCATGTACTATCGTGTTCACCAAGGGAAGTGATCTTTACGAAGGGACAACTGGTTCAATTTTATTTTAGCAGCGCACACAATACACTTGAAGCAAAACGCAAACTATTGCCGAAATGGTCACCTCCCCACCGAATCACTGAAAGGCTATGCAACTCGTACCATTTAGAACCACACAAGGAGAGCCACTAGCAGGCGAGTTCCATGCAAGACGATTAAGGGCGTTCATCCCAAGAGAAGGCACAAAGTTAGAAAAAGAGCAGAAAGAAAGAGAACTACAAGCAGCGCAAGAAGAGGAAGATGAAGATCAAGTTGAAGAAGATGAAGACGAAGACGAAGACCAGGTAGAAGAAGAGGAAGATCAAGATCAAGTTGAAGAAGAAGAAGACAAAGAACAGGTCGAAGAAGAAGGAGACGAAGACGAAGAAAGAGCAGGAGGTTGTGATGCTGTTGTCGCTGTTTTTAAAGGGGGGCACTTGGAGTAGGGGACCCCTAGGGAGGAGGTCAGGTCGCAGAGGTGTTTGGTGGTGTTTGGAGAGCAACCCGAAGGTTAGATAGAGTCTCGGGAGCAGTAGAGTACATTACATCTTGTTGTAGAGTCCAGCGTATGCATTCAGCAGAGCCCACTCCATTGGTCATGCTTGGTCATGCTTGGTCATGCTTCATCATGATTTATCATGCTTTGTAATATTATGAACTTTATTTGTAAACTACTTTGTAAGCAGCTGATTCAGCACTGCCAAATGGCATGGTTAGTAAGCCAGTGACTTACTAATGCTGTGATGAGTCATGCTTAGTAAAATGACCTCCCAAAAGGTATAAAAGGAGCCCATTCTACACTGAGTAATAATAACTTCCCACTTTTCACTCTTCTCTCAAACTGTGAGAGTCTGTAAGACTTAAAGTGCAGGCCAAGAGTGCCTTGAAGTAAGATAAACATTGTATCAGAGATTAGTTGTATACTACCTTACAGGGGTCGCTTATATAACAATCTATTTATAAACTACTTGTTGTGTGCTACCTTTCAGGGGCTGAGTATACAACACCAGAACAGCTTTCATACTAGGCTTTACGTATTTAAGACAGACTTCATTACTTGTTGTATACTACCTTACAGGGGTTGAGCATATAACACCAGAACAGCTTTCTAACTAGGCTTCACATATTTTAAGACAGACTCTCTCTTTTTCAGGAAGGGAGATACGAGAACACGACAAAGTTGAGACAGACTTTCATAGGTTGAGACACGACCTACGAGATTGAAACAGATCTTATTATCAGAACGTTAGGGAATCTATCAAGTATTCCACCAGGGAACAACAAGAAGAGGACACGTCAGTAAACCCTCCCAAGAACTCACACATTATCTACCATGAAAACTAGAAAAGTCGTAGACCGTGTACTTAAGGACTGGCAAGAAGTCTTATCTTGTATAGTTGTCTTGTCACTATACACGTGTTGTACATAAGACCCTTAAGTTAAGCAGC
>NW_024540982.1:0-12754 GCF_016647625.1 Suillus subalutaceus
GACCCACATGAAATAGACACCTCTGAGGTAGCCGGAGCAAAAGTGGGAGGATCAGCAGAGTCCAGCAACTCATCAACATCAATGACATTATCCTCAGGCCCGAGGTACAAGTCTAGATCAATGAGACAGCTGGCATCATCAGCTTGACCCGGATGTGATTGATCTTCAAGGGTGAAGTTAGCATGCATGGTGATCCCAGGTCATCAGGAATGTATAGTCATACCGGGTATTGCAGCCGACGCATCCGGGGGTCCGGATGACATAGAATCATATTCTATGTCATCATCCGGCCGGAGGTATAAGTCATCTAAGTCATCTAAGGGATACCCGGTGAATAGATAAGGCATGATAAGAATACAACATACCTAGTGATACCCGGCCCATAGATGAGTCATCCACATCCATAGAATTATAGTTGGTCACTGGGGGGTCATTAAATCTAACAGCTGGATGGGAACTCATGTGTGGAGAATTGGTGGACTGATTGACTGATGATCTAAAAAACTTCGAAGTTCAACACAAAGCTGGCAATTGCCAAAAGTTGAACCACGACCAAACAAACACAAACAATGAACAATTTTGTGGATTGTCCATGAAATGTCTTGTTTGTTTTGAAACTTCATCTTTCTCATAACTGATTTCAATCTGATTTCAAGAGCTTTAAATCTCTCAACCCACTCATCATGTCCACTCCAGTTGACAACTCTTTGACCCATCTCAAGGCATCTGCTGCCCAGATCATGGCCATCATCAGTGCTGCCTGGCAGATTCCCCCAGGTCCCAGCCACTCCCACACCCGCAGCCCCGACATTCCCAGATGCCTCTGCCATTGAGGGTCTCCTGTTTGACTACAACCAAGTTGTTCATCCAGAGGATCCAGATGCGTCCAGCAAAATTGTGGACCCAGGTGATCCAAGCAACCTTGTTCCAGAATATGACTCTTCCAGCAACATGGATGTTGAGGTGGAGGTGAAGGTTGAAGAGTCTTCTGTGGAGGTTGACATAGCTACATAATTGCATAGTGATAGATGTATATACAAGTTTTCAATGAATGTAACCTCTGCCAGTCCATTGATTGAGTCACTGAGTTCCGAGTCTTGAGTCCCGGAATTCGGCACTCAGCACTCGAGACAATAGATTTGAAACTCGAAACTCGAAACTTGAAAGTACTTGAATCTCAGGTTTCGGTACTTGGTACTCGACATTCGAGTTTCAAGTTTTGAATCTTTCGTCTTGAGTGCCAAGTGCTGAATTCCAGGTCTCAGGTTTTGGGACTCGGGACTTGGTAGTCAGTACTCGGTGATTCAAAACAGTTTTACGAGTTTTGAGCTTTGTCGAGTACCGAGTACCGACACCCGACACCCGAGATTCGGTATTTGGTATTTGGTACTCGGTACTCGGTATTTGGTAGTCAGTACTTTCGAGTTTCGAATTTTGAGTTTTGAGTTTTGTTTTGTTTCCAATCTTTCATTTGAATTCCGGGTTTCGGGTTTCAGGTGTCAGGTGTTGGTACTCAGTACTTGGTACTTGGTACTTGGTAGTCAGTACTTGGTGATTCAAGTCTCGAGACTTAGAGACTTGTGATTCACAAGTCGAAATTTGAAACTTGTGATCTCTGAGAACAATGTGTATTATCTTACTTATGTATTTCTGTACTCATTTCACTGACTACCGAGTGCTGAATCTCGGGTCTCGGTACTTGGTACTTGGTATTTCGAGACGACAAAAATGTATATCATCTTAAATTTGAATTTTCTTAACTCAGCCTACTGGAAATATATTAGAGGGAGCTGAAATATGAAGTGACTGCTCTTATAACTCCCTCAATAATTCTCTCCTCAGAGTCTGGGTGTTTGGGGCTCGGGTTTGGGGTTTCAGGTCTCAGGTTTGGGGTTTTGGGTTTTAGTACTCGGTACTCATTACTCAGTGAATGTCAGACATGGTGTATTGAGGCTTTCTGGTATCTGGTCTTGGTGGTCGATGGTAGGTATAGGGCCGAGTGCCTTGGTGACGAGCATTGTGGCAAAACGTGACTGTGATCGTTATCAGTATCACTTGTCGCTGAGTCTGAGTCGAAACGAGGCAGCTCTCTGGTTCTCTTTCAGCACTTTCATGGATATAGTATACCAATATGTAAGCCTATCTGTCTATATGATACATATCTGGGCCCACCCGTCTATCTAATATTACCCGATGCCGGCCCACCCGTCTATGTAAAATTCCCCACGTCGGCCCACCCGTCTATCTAATATGACCCCACGTCAGCCCACCCGTCTATGTAATAAATGATTCACCTCACCCTCGGCCCACCCGTCTATCTAATAAATATTTTACCACTCCCTCAGCCCATCCATCTACAAAATAATACTAATATGTCGGCCCACCCATCTATATAATACTATTTGCTATACATCTCTCCTCAGGTCTATAATATATGTTAATCCTACTCTACATATTACCCACATGGGCCCACCCATCTCCATAATAATATTTCTCCTGGCCCATCCGCTATCGTCGATGATATATATAACATCAGCATAGATGGGCCCACCCGTCAACATTGGGAATATACATAACATCAGCCCATAATCCGCTGGCCCGTATTACATGGGATATTATGTAGGTTGGGTGACCCGTATAATACGGGATTTGTCACTGAAGGGGCTCCAGAAACATCTGCATTCTTTCAAGATGAGTGCGAAGAAGCAAGTCAAGCTTAGGATCCTTATACCCAGGTCCTGATTAGGGAGGTCGAAGGATCAATTTAAGATCAACTAATGCAAGCTTAGCTTCGTCAACAGTCGGGGGAGGTATAAACTGGCCGGGAAGAACTGGGGTACTATGGGTCCATAGAATAGGTTGATCTTCATCCACTTCTTCATCCTCAGGCTCAGCAAACCTTGGAGCAGGACATGGCTCCGACGTTACTACATTTGTAATTGATGCTAAGGTACCAGTTGTAATGTGTGAGAGCGGTGGATTTGTAGGATAGCTTCCAGGGAAGGGGACCATCTTTAGTTTGATTTTAGCCCTACATACACCAGCTAACACAATAAAAATTGGTGTTATCTCACATTTTCGTAGCTTGTACAGTTTAACTTTTTCTTCTTTGGCCTACTGTAATCATAGGCACCCAGATTTGCAATTCGAGAAGGCCTTTTGCGAGGCATAATGCATAATGGTTTCGGCGACGCCAAACTGTTGGTGCACCACTGTCACACTGTACAGCCACAATGTAACATGGCAGTCACTACTTCAATCACTATACAGACTACTACTCCTTCAAAAATGCAAAATAAGGAGTTCTGTTCCATCACATTGCCCGCACCATACATGCAAACAATCTGATGGAACAGATTCTCTTAAAGGTATCCCTATGAATATTCTTAGGCATTATAGTGAAAAAGTCACGAAAAGTCATGTGATCTACATGTATATGATTGACGTCTATCTTACTTGCAAAATTTGCTGCTGTCTAATACTATAAGCCCATCATTGACCTTGATGGCTGCACCAGGCACAAACAGCCATGGATGAGAAGTCAGTACTACTAGAGCTCGAGGTTGTGGTGGCCATGGAGCAGCTGCTACTTCCTTGTACTCCCCCCAACCCTCTAACCTGAAAACAGCATTAGCTACTAAGATCCCACCAATCTACTGGGAGAAACAATACTCAGTATGCACCTCTCACCTTATTGAGTGGTGCAAGGCCAACAATGAAGCCTGGATTAAGCTGTTCTCTGACTTGGCCAAAGATGCAAAGGATGAGGGTCAATCACAATAGCAGATGTCCACCTAGAAGAAATTTTATATCCAGCAGCTGGCTGCTGCAATTTTTACCAATAACGAACATCCAGCCATTCGCGCACTATATGAAGAACACTCGCTGAGCTTCATCAAACCTGTTGAAAATTGGTTCATCTCATATGTCTGCTACCATTTGGTTCTAGATTTAGTGGCATGATTGACTAGATTGTTTAGGCTTTGAAAAAGTACAACTCTGTCAACAAAGACCTTGGCCAAACAGGGGCTGGACTCAAGTCTGTTGAGGAACTGGATGCTGACCCTTGCACTAAAAATCTTGTTGGTACGTGCATTTTTTCTGTATTTGTTAACAAAGTCCTGAGATCTTGCACTAGCTCAGCTCCTTCTGCAATTCCCATGGTGGTCTGACCTCTATGAATGGTGGAGGACAAACCCATCCTACAACACAGCATTTTTTACAGCAGATCCTGGTCAAGATTTTGCCAGTGAGGCGCCTGAATTTTTTACTTGTGCTCCGCAAGATGAAAACAATACTGCCGCTGAGATGGATCTTGACGACGATGATTTAGAGCCAAGAGAAAACTCTTCACATGCCAAATCTCACCATTCACGTGATGCCACTCTGCCACTGATGCACATAGATCATTTACTTATGTTCTGTCTCACTTACTAATGTGTTTTCCACATGCTTGTACACATCAGGAAAAAGGGTCCATGCCATAATAAGTTATGGCAACTCATTTATGCTACTTTATAAGTCAGTGTTGTTATTTGTATCATACAAAAAGTTGTTATGACTGTTATGACTGTTATGACAATTATAAAACACCTGATACTGATCAAGTACTATCTACCATAGAGTCTGATATGCATACTTACTAGACCAGTTATTAAGTAAAAAGAAATGAGACTCATCTAATACTGTGTTAGCATTCCAAGTCTTTGGCCAAGCTATACCTGGACCTGCAAGAGGAATGAGTTAGCAACTTTGCCGTATAGTATGTAAAGGTACTATGTCCCCCTCCACAACGAGCCCCTTCAGTGACAAATCCCGTATTATACGGGTCACCCGACCTACATAATATCCCGTGTAATACGGGCCAGCGGATTATGGGCCGATGTTATGTATATACCCGATGTTGACGGGTGGGCCGGGAGGAATATTATTTCCGATGGAGACGGGTGGGCCCATCTATGCTGATGTTATATATATCATCGATGATAGCAGATGGGCTGGGAGAAATATTATTATGGAGATGGGTGGGCCCATGTGGGTAATATGTAGAGTAGGATTGACATATATTATAGACCTGAGGAGAGATGTATAGCAAATAGTATTATATAGACGGGTGGGCCGACGTATCAGTATTATTTTGTAGACGGATGGGCCGAGGGAGCGGTGAAATATTTATTAGATAGACGGGTGGGCCGATGTAGGGAAATATTAGATAGACGGGTGAGCCAAGGGTGGGGTGAATTATTTATTACATAGACGGGTGGGCCGATGTGGGGTAATATTAGATAGATGGGTGGGCCGAGGGTGAGGTGAATTATTTATTACATAGACAGGTGGGCCGACGTGGGGTAATATTAGATAGACGGGTGGGCCGAGGGTGAGGTGAATTATTTATTACATAGACAGGTGGGCCGACGTGGGGTCATATTAGATAGACGGGTGGGCCGAAGTGCAGAATTTTACATAGACGGGTGGGCCAACATCGGGTAATATCAAGTACCAAGTACTAAAACCCAAAACCCAAAACCTGAAACCTGAAACCCGAGCCCTGAACACCCAGACTCGGGACTCAAGAGACTCAAAACTCAAAATTCAAAACCCAACTGGAAAGTCATACATTTTTACGAGTTAAGAAAATTCAAATTGAAGATGATATACATATTTGTCATCTGGAAATACCGAGTACCGAGTACCGAGACCTGATACCCAAGACCCGAGATTCAGCACTCGGTAGTCAGTGAAATGAGTACAGAAATACATAAGATACTACACATTAGTGTCAAATTTTGACTTGTGAATCACAAGTCTCGAGTCTCGAGACTCGAATCACCGAGTACTGACTACCAAGTACCAAGTACTGAGTGCTGAGTGCCGAGTGCCGAGTGCCGAGTGCCCTGAGGCTTCCAAGTATTAAAACACAGATAGCCCTCGCTCTCAGGGGGTCATCAGAATTTAGATCACCTCAAACGGATGTGATTTGGGTGAGATATGAGCAAAATACTATATACCGGGTGAATTTCAGTATTGGAAGTTTGATGCTTTCGATGTTTTTGATGTCGGGTCTTGATGCTTTCGGGCATTAACATGTAGATAGCCCTCGATCTCAGGGGTGTGGCAAAATTTAGATTGTCTGAAACAGATATAATTTGAGTGAGATATATGCAAAATACCACACACTGACTACCGAGTGCTGAGTACCAAGTGCCGAGTGCTGAGTGCCGAGTTCCGCGTTCCGAGTTCTGAGTTCCGAGTGCCAAGTACCCCGATGCTCTCGGGTATTAACACCCAGATAGCCCACGCTCTCAGGTGCCTGTGCAGAATTTAGATCATCTCAAACGGATGTGATTTGAGTGAGATATGAGCAAAATACTATATACCAGTTGAATTTTGGCATCAGAAGTTCGATGCTTTCGATGTTTTTGATGTCGGCTCTCGATGCTTTCAGGCATTGACATGCAGATAGGCCTAGATCTCAGGGATTCATCAGAATTTAGATAGTCTTAAATAGATATGATTTGAGTGAGATATATGCACAATCCAAGATACAGGGTGAATGAGTCCCAAGTGTTGAGCGCCAAGTGCTCAGTTCTGAGTTCCGAGTGCCGAGTGCTGAGTGCCGAGTGCTGAGTGCCCCGATGCGTTCAGGCATTCAATCACTGTCAGGAGGTGTTCCCTCATCCACCTCAGTGCCATCAGTGTTGCAATCAAGCTTTCTGCCGTGTGCTGAGTGCCGAGTTCCGAGTTCCGAGTGCCCCGATGCTTTCGGGTATTGACACCCAGATAGCCGTCACTCTCAAGGGCCCGTCAGAATTTAGATCATCTCAAACGGATGTGATTTGAGTGAGATATGAACAGAATACTATATACCGGGTGAATGTTGGCATCAGAAGTTCAATGCTTTCGATGTTATTGATGTCGGGTCTCGATGCTTTCGGGCATTGACATGTAGATAGCCCTCGATCTCGGGGGTGTGGCAAAATTTAGATTGTCTGAAACAGATATAATTTGAGTGAGATATATGCAAAATACCACACACTGACTACCGAGTGCTGAGTACCAAGTGCCAAGTGCCGAGTTCCGAGTGCCGAGTGCCCCTATGCTTTCGGGCATTAACACCCAGATAGCCCTCAACACATCAGGAGACACATAAAAACACATCATAAGGCACTACATCATGTCTTCAATAGTCATACCTATGTGTAGTATGATAGTGTGATCTTTAATATACTGTTCAGGCTGACACTCATCAAGTATCACAGGTCTATTGTACAGACTTAGAATAAAATACAGTAGTCTTAACTTGATAGTCATTACACGATAGTCTTCACTTGATAGTCTAATATGATTGTTGATTACTACATAATACATAAGCTGTGAGGGTTAGGATTATTATGGAAGATATGACAGTCATGGTTATTAAGAAAGCTTATATTATGCCTAGCAAGTTAAGACTATTGAGTTAAGACAATCATATCCTTAGTCTAGTAAGCACTGTGAAAGCTTGTGACCTTCTGGTAACCGTGTGGCAAAATCATATTTTGCTGATGTATATATCTTGTGATTGTAACTTTCTTGCACCAGTGCACAGTGATTGCCTTGAATTTCGAGTTTTTTTGTATTTAGAGATACATACCACTGACAGATACTGTTTCAGGGACTGGAACAGTACACTGGAAGCCAATCTATCATATTATACATAGGTGTGATCATAGCAAACCTGATGCAGTCCCTGATGATGTGTTTTTATGTTTCTCCTGATGTTTTAGAATTTTTCCCACACAAGGCTGACAACAAAAACATTGAACCTGCGAAGCTCAGACACACCCAATAAATTGTATTTTGCTCATATCTCCCTCAAATCATGTCTGTTTGAGGCAAAATATGATCCCCAACATCCCTTCGATAGTATATGCAATATATAAGGATACTAGGACAACAGGATTTATTCCTGTTGTGCTATGTGCTTACCCTTGGTGCAAGGCCTGACATCAAAAATCACCTGATATATAATATTTTGCTCATATCTCACTCAAGTCTTATCCGTGTGAGATGATCTGAATTGTGACAGGCCTCTGAGATCAAGTTCTATCTGCTTGTGAATGCCTGAATGCATTGAGGCTAGACATTGCAAACATGGAAAGCATTGACCTTACAATGCTGAAATACACACAGTATATGGGATTTTGCTCATACAGTGGCTCAAAAAACTGTCCACATGTTTTGACATTTTTCACTATCTATGATATTGTGTGAGAATGAACAAATTCCTCAAGGACATACTTATACCACATTGTAGTATGGCTTCAGGGCTTTTATTTGAGCCCTACACCGTGGGAATCGGCGGAGATATGGTGGAGATATAAGGCTTATAAAATGATGACTCATGTGGACAGTTTTTTGAGTGTATATTAAAACTATATAAATCATTATTTATGACACCATAAAAATCATGCCACTATTATATAAATTATAAAGTGGTGTCATTATGTTATTTTATGACTATATCTAACTATATAAACCAGAATATCTCATGTATCATAGTCATAATCACCATGAAAGCCATCTCCTCTGCTCAAAGAGATAATATCCTCTCTCTGTCTTATGCTGGCCTCTCTGCTCGCCAAATTTCCTCTAAAACTGGAATATGCAAGTCCACTGTGGCCAAGTTCATCAAAGAAAGCCACCCAGACAAGGAAAACTCTTGTGGAGGACGTCCATCCAAGCTTACCTCTACTGACAAAAGGGCTATTATCCAACATATCACTACAGGAAAGGCTGATAATGCTGTCCAAGCCACCCATTATATCAATTCCACCATCACTACCCCTGTCTCTTCACAAACTGTGAGGAATGTTCTCAAGGCAGCTCATCTCAAGGCAGTAACAAAGAAGAAAAAGCCTCTTCTCTCCATCAAACATAGGCAGAGAAGACTAGCCTTTGCCTTAGCTCATCAACACTGGACTGTAGAGGACTGGAAGCATGTTATATGGTCAGATGAGACCAAAATCAATAGGATTGGGTCAGATGGGAAGGTGTATGTATGGAAAAAGAAGGGAGATGGCCTAACAGACAGAGAGGTTAATGGGACTGTCAAGTTTGGAGGAGGTTCTTTAATGGTATGGGGCTGTATGGGATGGAATGGTGTGGGAATGCTTGCTGAGGTTGAGGGGAAGATGAATGCTGAGCAGTATGTGGACATTTTAAATGACCACTTGCTGCCTAGCTTGGCAGAATCAGGGATTGATGAAGAAGATATCATTTTCCAACAGGATAATGATCCCAAGCACACATCCAGAAGAGCTAGGGAATGGTTTGAAGAACATAACATCAATGTTCTTGACTGGCCAGCACAGTCTCCTGATGTCAATGTCATTGAACATCTCTGGGGAACACTCAAGAAAAAGCTTCAAGCCTATGAAAACCCCCCTAAAGGAGTATGGGAGCTTTGGGAGAGAGTAGCAGTGGAATGGGGGAAGATCACAGCTGAGGATTGCCAGAAATTAATTGAGAGTATGCCTAGAAGGATAGAGGCAGTAATTAAAGCCAAGGGAGGTCATACAAAATACTAGAATACCTGGTTATTACTGTAAAATACTTGAGTCAAAAAACTGTCCGCATGAGTCACCATTTTGTGAGCCTTGTATCTCCACCATATCTTCACCGATTCCCACGGTGTAGGGCTCGAATGAAAGCCCTGAAGCCATACTACAATGTGGTATAAGCATGTTTTTGAGGCATTTGTTTGTTCTCACACAATATTATAGATAGTGAAAAATGCCAAAACATACGGACGGTTTTTTGAGCCACTGTATCTCACTCAACTCTTATCCATTTGGGATGGGCTAAATTCTGCCAGACCCGTAAGATCTAGGGCTATCTGCATGTCAATGCCTGAAGGCATCGAGGCTTGATATCAATAACATCAAAAGCATCAAACTTCTGATGGTGAAATTCACTTGGTATATAGTATTTTGCTGATATCTCACTCAAATCACATCCGTTTAAGATGATCTAAATTCTGATGGGCCCCTGAGAGCGTGGGCTATCTGGATGTTAATACCCGAAGGCCTCGGGGCACTCGGCACTCGGAACTCGGCACTTGGCACTCAGAACTCGGAACTCAAAACTCAGCACTCAGCACTCGGTAGTCAGTATATACATAGTATGGTGCAAATATCTCACTCAAATTATATCTGTTTGAGACAATGTGAATTCTGCCACACCCCTGAGATTGAGGGCTATCTACATGTTCATGCCTGAAAGCATCAAGACCCAACATCAATAACATCGAAAGCATTGAACTTCTGATGCCAACATTCACCTGGCATATAGTATTCTGTTCATATCTCACTCAAATCACATCCGTTTGAGATGATCTAAATTCTGACGGGTCCCTGAGAGCGAGGGCTATCTGGGTGTTAATACCCGAAAGAATCAGGGCACTCGGAACTCGGAACTCGGAACTCGGAACTCGGAACTCGGAACTCGGAACTCGGAACTCGGAACTCGGAACTCGGAACTCGGAACTCGGAACTCGGAACTCGGAACTCGGCACTCGGCACTCAGCACACAGCAGAAAGCTTGATTGCAACACTGAAGGCACTGAGGTGGATGAGGGAACACCTCCTGACAGTGATTGAATGCCTGAACGCATCAGGGCACTCGGCACTCGGCACTCAGAACTCAGAACTCAGAACTCAGCACTTGGCACTCAACACTCGGGACTCATTCACCCTGTATCTTGGATTGTGCATATATCTCACTCAAATCATATCTATTTAAGACTATCTAAATTCTGATGAATCCCTGAGATCTAGGGCTATCTGCATGTCAATGCCCGAAAGCATCAAGAGCCGACATTAAAAACATCGAAAGCATCGAACTTCTGATGCCAAAATTCACCCGGTATATAGTATTTTATTCATATCTCACTCAAATCACATCCGTTTGAGATGATCTAAATTCTGACGGGTCCCTGAGAGCGTGGGCTATCTGGGTGTTAATACCCGAAAGCATCGGGGGTACTTGGCACTCGGAACTCGGAACTCGGCACTCAGCACTCGGCACTTGGTACTCAGCCCTCGGTAGTCAGTGTGTGGTATTCATTTGGCACTCAGAACTCGGCACTCAGCACTCGGTAGTAAGTATATACATAGTATTTTGCAAATATCTCACTCAAATTATATCCGTTTGAGATGATCTAAATTCTGACGGGTCCCTGAGAGCGAGGGCTATCTGGGTGTTAATACCCGAAAGCATCGGGGCACTCGGCACTCGGAACTCGGCACTCGGAACTCGGCACTCGGAACTCGGTACTCAGCACTCGGTAGTCAGTATGTACATAGTATTTTGCAAATATCTCACTCAAATTATATCCATTTGAGACAATGTGAATTCCGCCACACCCCTGAGATCAAGGGCTATCTACATGTTAATGCCCGAAAGCATCAAGACCCAACATCAATAACATCGAAAGCATCGAACTTCTGATGCCAAAATTCACCCGGTATATAGTATTTTGTTCATATCTCACTCAAATCTCATCCGTTTGAGATGATCTACATTCTGACAGGTCCCTGAGAGCGAGGGCTATCTGGGTGTTAATACCCGAAAGCATCGGGGCACTCGGCACTCGGAACTCGGCACTTGGAACTCGGCACTTGGCACTCGGAACTATCTAAATTCTGACAGGCCCCTGAGAGCGAGGGCTATCTGGGTGTTAATGCCCGAAAGCATCGGGGCACTCGGCACTCGGCACTCAGCACTCGGCACTCGGCACTCAGAACTTGGTTCTCGGCACTTGGCACTTGGCACTCAGCACTCGGTAGTCAGCGTGTGGTATTTTGCATATATCTCACTCAAATTATATCTGTTTCAGACAATCTAAATTTGCCACACCCCTGAGATTGAGGGCTATCTACATGTTACTGCCTGAAAGCATCGAGACCCGACATCAAAAACATCGAAAGCATCAAACTTCCAATGCTGAAATTCACCCGATATGTAGTATTTTGCTCATATCTCACTCAAATCACATCCATTTGAGATGATCTAAATTCTGACGGGCCCCTGAGAGCGAGGGCTATCTGGGTGTTAATACCTGAAAGCATCGGGGCATTTGGCACTCGGAACTCGGAACTCGGAACTTGGAACTCGACACTTAGTGCTCAACACTTGGTAGTCAGTATATTTTATTTTGCACCTTTCCCAAGTACATACCCTTAATTTCAGAATGAAGTCCAGATGAAATCCAATGAAGTCCGAAGGACTTCCGGAGACTGGCTACTCTGATGGAGTGCTGGAGGACTTCTGGATGAGCACAGGAACCTTCCGGAGGAGTATAGAAACTTCTAGAGACGTACAGGAAACTCTGGAGGAGTTTCACCTGCTGCATAGGGTCCGAAGATAAGACTTCTGAAGGTAAGCTTCCTAGATGGAAGCACATGGAGGAGAGACTGCAAGGGACAGAGTCCAAAGCAGGATCAGATAGGAGGAGTGGTCCAGAGGACAGGATGTCTGAAGGTTGCGCCATCTGAATGTTCAGATGTCCAAAGGTTATGATGTCTGAAGGTCATGATGTCCAAAGGTTACAATGTCCAAAGGTTTTTGATATCCAAAGGGTAAGATGTCCGGAGATCCAAAGGTCCGGAGATCCAAAGGTCTGGAGGTCAGCAGGAGTGGACAGGATATAGGACAGGAGAATAAAGGCTACCATGGACAAGGTCTGGAGTAGAAGCAAACAGAGGTAGGCTTA
>NW_024540983.1:0-12748 GCF_016647625.1 Suillus subalutaceus
CCCTTTCCCGAGTCTTGCCCCTTATTTCAGAGAGCTAAAGTATCGCGTCTAGTGAAACAGAAGTATTGCAATGGATCCGTTAAGACTTCCGGATATCGAACGTATAGAGTAACGGCCAATCCGGATCGGATCCGGACTAGAAACTAACGGGTGAGGACTGTCCGAAGACAGAGGCGGATATGTAGACTATAGGAATCATCCTAAGTCTCGGAGTGTAGACAAGAGTAGCGTACTCAAGTCCGGAGGGTATGGAGGGACTCAGAGTCCAGACGGAATGAGTGCAATCTAAGATGATATTCGAACTGATCTACTACAGCGCATATACCAAGGTTATATACTACGGATAGCTAACGGAATGATCAATAAGCAAAGGTGCGAGGCTATGTATGAAAGTATAAGCAAGTCTAAGTGGAGCGTATTGGTAAGTTGGATGGATCACAAATCATGAACCGGGATGAAGTAGTACAAGTAAAGCGGATTCGTAAGTGTAGCGGATCAGTAAGCATAGCGGATCAGTAAGCAAAGCGAAGTAAAGGATAACGGTATACCGGTGTACAGGAATACCGAAAGGAGATGAAGAACGATAGTTAGAGTTATATGAACAGGAAATGAAATAAGAATCAAAGCGGATCTGTGGACCGGACGATGGATATGTTCATCGGATCTGGATCGGATCTGAGATCCAGATCATCGGATCTGTAACTGGATATATGGTATATGACAGAAAGTTAACGTCCGAAGAGCGCAAGAGCAGAAGCAGAGAAGATTGGACAAGAAACTCTGCTTGTTCTGTGGCAGACCCGGCCATACGGCTCAGAAGGAATGCAATAAGTTACTTCGCGCGCTGCCAAGGGCCGCGCTGCAGTAGTGCTCCAGAAGTCAAACCGGAGGTCTCTACTGAGACAAAAAAATAGTCCGCGACCTCCTAGCTCCGTGCAGGAAGAGGGTCGCGTTGACTCTGCCTGCACAAAGGAGTTAAGACTCAACGCTGTCGCGCTCTTGGATCCGACTTCCCTCTGTCCATATGTTTCACTTCCAATACTCCATCCGTATCGATTTCCAGCTCTTGTAGATTGTGGTTCTTCTCATTGTTTCATAGATACTGCGTTCATCGAAAACATAAAATCCCTACATATCCGATACCTGATTCCGCTCCGCTTGTTTGATGGTACTTGTAATAATACTATTTCCGAAGCTATAGATTTGTCCGTCCTTTCCGTCCGGGTGTAGTCACCTCCGATACGTTCTACGTTACCCCTTTGGATTCATCTTGTTTATCGTTCTTGGATATAGCTGGCTCACCCGACACAATCCGTTGATTGACTGGGTTTTGGGCAGCATCGAATTCCGGACGACATCTCATGGAATGCCATCGACCCCTCCGACGTCACTTCCATCCTGGATATCCCTCCTTCGACGGAAACCATACCTCCTCTGACTACATCCGTACCCTCCGCTGATAAACCGTTCCTAACATATCCCTAATCAATGCAGTGCCTTTTGTCGGGCTGCAGGCAAGTTAGAAGGATCGGTCCAGTTAGTAAATCACATGGTGTCGATCTCCGGTCCGTGTCTCTCGCGTCCGATCCTCCGGATCTATCCAAAATTCCTTCGGACTATCAGGAGTTTGGCGGATGTCTCGGACAAAGGGGAAAGGCTGGCCAACTTCCTCCACATCTCCTTATGATCTGAACATAGATCTGAAGAAGGAACTAGTCCTCCCTCAGAACATCTATTCTCTATCCACGGTTTGAGCTTGCAGCCCTCCGGAAGTTTCTTGATGACAATATTGCCTCTGGACTCCTCCGCTCCTCATCCTCTCCTCATGGAGCTCCGGTCCTATTTGTCAAGAAAAAAGGACGGCTCTCTCCGCCTTTGTGTGATTTCCGTGGACTCAACAGATCACTAAGAAAGACCGATATCCGTTACCCCTATTGCCGACCTATTAGACTCTCCGAGCCACGCTAAAGTCTATACCAAAATCGACCTCCGATCCGCTTATCATCTTGTCCAGATAGCAGATGGGGACGAATGGAAGCTGCCTTCCGAACGCGCTATGGCTCTTATGAATGGTTGGTATGCTGGAAGGTCTCACTAACACTCCAGCAGCATTCCAACGCTTTGTCAATAGCGTGTTTGCTGATATGCTGGATGTATGCATTATCGTATATCTGGACGACATCCTTATCTAGTCCCAGGATCGTGCGTCCCACAAAACAACACGTCCGAGAAGTACCTACTCCGTCGACTCTGTAACATCGTCTCTATGCCAAACCCGAAAATGTGAATTCCATTCCACTTCCGTTGAATACCTCAGATACCTCCTATCTCCGGACGGCTTGACTATGCCGTCCGAGAAGATCCAAGCTATTACTGACTGGCCGGAACCTCGGAAAGTCAAGGATATCCAGGTCCTTCCCTCGGATTCGCAAATTTCTATAGACGGTTTATATCAACTACTCGGATATCGTGTTCCGTTAACACGGCTTACACGCAAGGATGCTCTGTGGAACTTTTCCGAAGATTGTCGGAAATCCTTCGAAGAACTCAAGAAAGCTTTCACTACTGCTCCAGTGCTTACTCATTGGATGCCGGATGTTCCTATAGTAGTGGAAACCGATGCCTCTGACTATGCTATAGCCAGAATACTTTCCATTGTATGTCCGGACTCAGAGCTTCGTCCGCTAGCGTTTTACTCTCGTATGCTAACCGCTCCGGAACTCAACTACAACACACCACGACAAGGAACTCCTAGCTATATATGAAGCTTTTCGGACCTGGCGACATTATCTAGAAGGCTTGGCCGAGCCTGTAGATGTTGTCACGGACCACAAAACCTTGAGTACTTCGCCACTACCAACTCCTCTCTCGCCGTCAGGCTCGCTGGTCGGAATTCCTTCATCAGTTCAACCTAATCATCCGTTTCTGTCCCGGAAAACTCGGAGTTAAAACCGGATTCCCTTACTAGATGCTGGGACGTCTATCCCAAAGAGGGGGATGAGGACTATGCTCGAGTTTAACCCTCATAACTTCCATCCGGTATTCACGTCCGAACAGTTAGCTTCGTCCCTACGAGCCTCGACCTTAGTAACTCCGGTTCTTAGAGCAGCTGTTCTAATGGATATTGATGATCTTCGGAAAGACATCCTGACCGCACTCCCTAATGACCCTATTGCAACCAACCATCTTCCAGTACCTTCGGATCCGAGATGGACAGTGGACGATAGGGGTTTCCTCCGTTGCGACAAACCGTATATATGTCCCAGAATCCGATAACCTCCGACTTCGCGTCCTCTGTAATACTCATGATCATCCCTTATCCGGGCACTTTGGTCAACAACCGAACCTTAGACCTCATCCGACGCGAGTATACATGGCCGGGTATACGCACCTATGTTAAGGACTACATCCGATCCTGCACTACCTGCGCCGAGCCAAGGTTCCGAGACATAAACCCTACGGATTGCTCAAAACAACTCCCCATAACCAGAAAAGCCATGGAATTCCATCTCTATGGATTTCATAGAGCAACTTCCGGACTCATCTGCTTTACAGCCATCCTTGTTATCATAGATTGACTATCCAAGCAAGCAATATTTGTTCCAACTCACGATACCATTACCTCTCCTGACCTCGCTCACCTGTTCCTACTTCACGTGTTTTTCCAAGCACGGAGTTCCATCCCATGTTACCTCGGACCGTGGTACAGAATTCGTATCCCACTTCTTCTGATCCTTAGGAAAAGCATTGGATATGGTCTTCCACTTCACATCCGGATATCATCCGGAAGGAGACGGACAAACCGAGCGTGCCAACCAAACCCTGGAACAATACCTTCGGATATATTGCAATTATCAGCAGGACAACTGGTCGGAACTACTTCCCTTAGCAGAGTTTGCCTACAATAACGCTCCAAGTGCTACTACCGGAGTATCGCCTTTCTTTGCTAATAAGGGTTATCATCCGAACATATCCGTCCATCTGGAACGCGATCTATCCTCCATCCGTGCTTGCCACTATGCTATAGACCTCGACGACCTTCATCAATTCCTCCGAGAAGAAATGGCTCATGCCCAAGAAAGATATCAAGGACCTGCGGACGCTAGACGGAAACCCGCTCCGGATATCAATATCGGAGATCAAGTCTTTGTCAAGGCTAAGTACTTCTGGTCCACTCGCCCATCTAAGAGACTCTCGGAAAAGAACCTAGGTCCGTTTGAAGTCATATCTCGTCTGGGTACACATTCCTTTACCATCCGACTTCCCGAATCCATGAAATCCGTCCATCCCATTTTCCACGTCTCACAGTTAGAACCATCCGTTCCGAACACAATTCCTAATCGCATCCAGCCCCCCTCCACCTCCGGTTTGAAGTCGACGGAGAACCAGAATATGAGATATCCGAAATCCTAGACTCGAAGCTAGACCGTTGTAGACGTCAATGCCAACTCTTATACCTCGTCTGATGGTCCAGATACGAAGGAACGGACGAAGAAAACTTCGTGGTTACTAGCCACGGAACTCGGAAACACGTCCGACCTAGTCTCGGCTTTCCACACCGCATATCCAGACAAACCCGGTCCTATTGCTATACAATGAATACACAAAATGGGATATACAAGTACATTAGTAGAGCAGAGAAAGCGGATCCGGATTCATCAGCGTCCTTCTCAGTGGCCTTGGATTGGGCTGCCTCAGTGATCCGAATTCCATTCCGGATCCCCTCAAGAAGGATGTTCTGGAACTCCCTCTGCTGCTCAAAACGCCTCCAAGTTAGTATTCATCCTCTCCATAGCAGCCCTACTCCCTTCCGCCGCTCCGATACTCTGCTGGAGTAATCTGTTGGTCCGGACCAGCTCCGCTACAATGTTGGTAGCAGCAACAACCCAGGCCTGATCATCATACTCCACTTCCACCTCATCCGCTCTACTGCCATCCTCATATCCGGATCGGAGTCGGACTCTGCTGGCGCTTCTTACCCTTGCCTCTCGGAGATGGGTTCTCAGCAGTGCGCTGCCTCTTCTTAGACTTGGAATCCTTGACAAGTCCCAGGCCTTCCGGGGCAGGTAACCTTATCCTTCCGGCACGGATTGCAAGCTGATCTATCTGAACGTTAAGAGTCACAGATCCGAAAAATCAGGACGACTCACCAAGGAATTGCTATCGGCATCAGACCATAGACAGATCCGATTCTTCTTAGCGCAGCGAGTACAAGACCCATCCTTATCCGCTGAAATAGCGCGAGTCTACGAATCCAATAAGGAATGGATCCGATAAGCCATGGATCCGATGGTACAAATCATAACTCACCATTTCTGCTACAATAGCCCTGCGCCTAGTCTCCTCCGCTTCCCTTTGGATCTCGGCCTGTTCAATCTTCCTAATCCCATCCAAGCGTTTCCGTTTCTGCCTCCTCCTCTTGTTGCTTCCACTTTTCAGCCTCTTCCTCCTTCCGAACCTCGTCCTCAGCAGCAGCCAGTGCGGCCTGTACAATCCGCCAGAGTCTGCCTAGCGGTCTTCTTAGAGCCGGATCTGTTATCAGCCATGTTTGAGTTAAGCTAGTGGTAGTGAAAAAGTGGGGAAAGGAAGGAAACACCTGCGACGCTTTGGCATCCGTACATCTGTCAAAAATCTGAACTCAGCAACTTCTCCCATCAACTTCTCTATTTCTCGCACTCATACCATCTGTTCCGGATCGCTGATTCTCATGCCTCTAAGGATCGGCCCTAAGGGGGGGGATACTGTCATATACCATATTCCCGGATACAGATCCAAAGATCCGATCCAGATCTGATGGACATATCCGTCGTCCGGTCCACAGATCCGATCTAATCCTTATTTCATGTCCTGTTCATATAACTCTAACTATCGTTCATCTCCTTTCGGCATTCCTGTACACCGGTATACCAGTTATCCTTTACTTCCGTTATGCTTACTGATCCGCTACACTTACTGATCCGCTTTAGCTTAGACTTCATTCCCGGTTATAATTTCATTATCCATCCGACGTACCGATATGCTGTACACATACTTTGCTTATACTTCGTACATAGCCTCGCGTCCTTGCTTATTGATCATTCCGTTAGTTATCCGTAGTATATAAACCCTTGTACATGCGCTGTAGTAGATCAGTTCAAATATCATCCTAGACTGCACTCATTCTGTCTGGACTCTAAGTCCATCCGTTATCCATCCGGACTTGAGTATGATACTCTTGTCAACCCCGAGACTTAGGATTGATTCCTATAGTCTATATATCTGTCTCTGTCTTCGACAGTCCTCGCCCGTTAGTTTCTAGTTCAGATCCAATCCGGATTAGCCGTTACTATATATGTTTGATATCCGGAAGCCATAATGGATCCATTACGAGACTTATCCATCTCAATATACGCGATACTCTAGTACTCTGAAATAAGGGGCAAGACTCGGGAAAGGGGCACAGCGCATGAGCTCAGGCCGAAGCCCTTCGGATCCGATACTACTTGAGTATGGTCTTAACACTGACTCAACACACCAAATGGCATTGTTAGTAAGCACATTCTTACCAATCCATGTGATGATTCATGCTTTGTAATCAGGGCCTCCAAAAGGTATATAAGGAGCCCAATTTTGCCATGTAATAAATGGAGCACTTCCCACCTTCACTCATCTCAAACAGTGTGAGATTAAGTAAGAACCTAAGTACAAGGCAATTCATTAGCCTCACAGTAAGACTAAGAAACATTTATTCAATTATATACTACCTTACAGGGGTTGATTATATAATCTATCAGCTATTCTAACTAAGTTTAACCCATACTATTTTCCTCTCTCTTTGACAGGAAGGGAGACATGATTCACCGCTACACATTTCACACTACACGCTACACGAGCGAGCCCCTTCAGTGACAAATCCCGTATTATACGGGTCACCCGACCTACATAATATCCCGTGTAATACGGGCCAGCGGATTATGGGCCGATGTTATGTATATACCCGATGTTGACGGGTGGGCCGGAGGAATATTATTTCCAATGGAGACGGGTGGGCCCATCTATGCTGATGTTATATATATCATCAATGATAGCAGATGGGCCGGGAGAAATATTATTATGGAGATGGGTGGGCCCATGTGGGTAATATGTAGAATAGGATTGACATATATTATAGACCTGAGGAGAGATGTATAGCAAATAGTATTATATAGATGGGTGGGCCGATGTAGGGAAATATTAGATAGACGGGTGAGCCAAGGGTGGGGTGAATTATTTATTACATAGACGGGTGGGCCGATGTGGGTATTAGATAGACGGGTGGGCCGAGGGTGAGGTGAATTATTTATTACATAGACAGGTGGGCCGACGTGGGGTAATATTAGATAGACGGGTGGGCCGAGGGTGAGGTGAATTATTTATTACATAGACAGGTGGGCCGACGTGGGGTCATATTAGATAGACGGGTGGGCCGACATCGGGTAATATCAAGTACCAAGTACTAAAACCCAAAACCCAAAACCCAAAACCTGAAACCTGAAACCCAAGCCCTGAACACCCAGACTCGGGACTCAAGAGACTCAAAACTCGAAATTCAAAACCCAACTGGAAAGTCATACATTTTTACGAGTTAAGAAAATTCAAATTTAAGATGATATGAATTTTTGTCATCTGGAAATACCGAGTACCGAGTACCGAGACCTGATACCCAAGACCCGAGATTCGGCACTCAGTAGTCAGTGAAATGAGTACAGAAATACATAAGATACTACACATTAGTGTCAAATTTTGACTTGTGAATCACAAGTCTCGAGTCTCGAGACTCGAATCACCGAGTACTGACTACCAAGTACCAAGTACTGAGTGCTGAGTGCCGAGTGCCGAGTGCCCTGAGGCTTCCGGGTATTAAAACACAGATAGCCCTCGCTCTCAGGGGGTCATCAGAATTTAGATCACCTCAAACGGATGTGATTTGGGTGAGATATGAGCAAAATACTATATACCGGGTGAATTTCAGCATTGGAAGTTTGATGCTTTCGATGTTTTTGATGTCGGGGTCTTGATGCTTTCGGGCATTAACATGTAGATAGCTCTCGATCTCAGGGGTGTGGCAAAATTTAGATTGTCTGAAACAGATATAATTTGAGTGAGATATATGCAAAATACCACACACTGACTACCGAGGGCTGAGTACCAAGTGCCGAGTGCTGAGTGCCAAGTTCCGAGTTCCGAGTTCCGAGTTCCGAGTTCCGAGTTCCGAGTTCCGAGTTCCGAGTGCCAAGTACCCCCCGATGCTCTCGGGTATTAACACCCAGATAGCCCACGCTCTCAGGTGCCTGTCAGAATTTAGATCATCTCAAACGGATGTGATTTGAGTGAGATATGAGCAAAATACTATATACCAGTTGAATTTTGGCATCAGAAGTTCGATGCTTTCGATGTTTTGATGTCTGGTCTTGATGCTTTCGAGCATTACTATGTAGATAGCCCTTGATCTCAGGGGTGTGGCAGAACTCACATTGTCTCAAACAGATATAATTTGAGTGAGATATTTGCAAAATACTATGTATATACTGACTACCGAGTGCTGAGTGCCGAGTTCTGAGTTCTGAGTTCCGAGTGCCAAGTGCCGAGTGCCGAGTTCCAAGTGCCGAGTGCCGAGTGCCCCGATGCTTTCAGGTATTGACACCCAGATCATTTCTCACTCTCAAGGGCCTGTCAGAATTTAGATCATCTCAAACGGATGTGATTTGAGCGAGATATGAACAAAATACTATAACCGGGTGAATTTTGGCATCAGAAGTTCAAATGCTTTCGATGTTTTTGATGTCGGGTCTCAATGCTTTTGGGTATTAAACATGTAGATAGCCCTCGATCTCAGGGTTGTGGTAAAATTCAGATTGTCTGAAACAGATATAATTTGAGTGAGATATTGTTAAGACCGTAGCTCAAGGGTAGACGGATCTGAAGGGCTTGGCCTCAGCTCATGCCGCTGTGCCCCTTAACCCAAGTACGTGCCCTTAATTTCAGAATGAAGTCCAGATGGAATCCGACGAGTCCGAAGGACTTCCGGAGGCTGGCTAATCTGGTTAGTGGCTGGAGGACTTCCGGATGAGCGCGGGAAACTTTCGGATGAGTATAGGAAACTCTGGAAGAGTTTCACCCCTGCATTAGATCCGAAGGTAAGCTCCCTAGGATGGAAACACATAGAAGATAGGCTGCAAGGGACAGAGTCCAAAGCAGGATAGGGTAGGAGGAGTGGTCCGAAGGACAGACGTCCGGAGGTCCGAAGGTTTGCGTCGTCCGAAGGTTGCGACGTCCGAAGGTTACGACTTCCGAAAGGGTTAACGATGCGGAGGACCGGAGGAGTGGACAGGATTCTAGGACAAGAGAAGAAGGAGGCTACAACGGACAAGGTCCGGAGTAGAACAGACGGAGGTAGACTACACTATGGTAGAGTCGGATAGACGGGGTTTAGGGACAGAAGTCTTGGAAAGACAGGAATGCCGGAAAGGCAAAGCTTCGGCTTAGGGAGTCAATCCCTAAGCATGGATATAGACGGAAGGATAAATCCGGAGGACCGGAGGTTGGCCTAGGGAATCCTTCCTAGGCCTAAGGAAAGGCAATACTAAGATGGACCGAAGTCCGAGATCAGAATGAGTGAAGTCTAGGATGCGAGAGAGCAAGTCTATGTTGAGCAGAATCTAAGATGATATTCGAACTGAGGAAAACTTTACAGGAGTTGTACAGAGGTTTATATACTGGACGGGATCCGAGAGGATCAGTAAGCTGAAGACAAATGCTATGTACAAGCATGTGGAAAACATATTGGTAAGTATGAACGGAACATAAACAAATGAACTCGGAGATGAACAAAGTACAAGGATCAATAAGCAAGATGGAAACACAGATAACCGAAGTCCGGAGTCAAGAGGATTACCATAAAGGAGATAGACGCTGATTTAAGGTTTGAGCTTCGGATATGAGTATAGGGGTCGGATCCGGAGGTCTAGAGATATCGGATGAGGCGTCTGGATATCGGATGAGCGGATTTCCGGAGATCTAGGTGAAGACAAGACTAGGATATAGATCATGGATATCATCCGGTAGTCTAGGGAAGGTAAAGTCTCAGGTAGGATGAGCTCGGATCCGATGGGATCAAGGGTGGATGAAGCAGGCTTAGCTGCGGAGGTCCGAAGGTATGGATATATGGATGTACGAAGGTGTACGGATCCGAACCGATAGTGGACTGGAGGACTGCAGGCATGGATAGGGTATGGAGTCATGGATAAGGGTATGGAGGTCCGGATGTGCATCCGGAAGGCGTCCGGAAGGCGTGGGAACATCATCGGACGTAGGTCCAGAATACGGGATATGACAGATATATGCAAAAATCCCATATACTGACTACCAAGTGCTGAGTACCAAGTGCCGAGTGCTGAGTGCCAAGTGCCTTCCGAGTGCTGAGTGTCCCGATGCTTCGGGCATTACCACCCAGATAGCCCTTGCTCTCAGGGGTCCATCAGAATTTTTGATTATCTCAAACAGATGTGATTTGAGTGAGATAGGAGCAAAATACTATATATCAGGTGAATTTCAGCATTGGAAGTTCAATGCTTTCAATGATTTTGATGTCGGGGCCTCAATGCTTCAGGCATTGATATGCAGATAGCCTTCACTCTCAGGGGTCCTTCAGAATTTGGGAATCATATTTCGCATCAGGAGTTTGATGCTTTCAAATGATTTCAATGTGAGGCCTAGATGACTGTGTTCCTTGACATGTGGATAGCCCTTAATGTCAGGAGTTCACAGAATTCATATGGCCTCACATGGACATATGAGGTAATGTAGGACATTCTCAACACATCAGGAGACACATAAAAACACATCATAAGGCACTACATCATGTCTTCAATAGTCATACCTATGTGTAGTATGATAGTGTGATCTTTAATATACTGTTCAGGCTGACACTCATCAAGTATCACAGGTCTATTGTACAGACTTAGAATAAAATACAGTAGTCTTAACTTGATAGTCATTACACGATAGTCTTCACTTGATAGTCTAATATGATTGTTGATTACTACATAATACATAAGCTGTGAGGGTTAGGATTATTATGGAAGATATGACAGTCATGGTTATTAAGAAAGCTTATATTATGCCTAGCAAGTTAAGACTATTGAGTTAAGACAATCATATCCTTAGTCTAGTAAGCACTGTCAAAGCTTGTGACCTTCTGGTAACCGTGTGGCAAAATCATATTTGCTGATGTATATCTTGTGATTGTAACTTTCTTGCACCAGTGCACAGTGATTGCCTTGAATTTCGAGTTTTTTTGTATTTAGAGATACATACCACTGACAGATACTGTTTCAGGGACTGGAACAGTACACTGGAAGCCAATCTATCATATTATACATAGGTGTGATCATAGCAAACCTGATGCAGTCCCTGATGATGTGTTTTTATGTTTCTCCTGATGTTTTAGAATTTTTCCCACACAAGGCTGACAACAAAAACATTGAACCTGCGAAGCTCAGACACACCCAATAAATTGTATTTGCTCATATCTCCCTCAAATCATGTCTGTTTGAGGCAAAATATGATCCCCAACATCCCTTCGATAGTATATGCAATATATAAGGATACTAGGACAACAGGATTTATTCCTGTTGTGCTATGTGCTTACCCTTGGTGCAAGGCCTGACATCAAAATCACCGATATATAATATTTTGCTCATATCTCACTCAAGTCTTATCCGTGTGAGACGATCTGAATTGTGACAGGCCCCTGAGATCAAGTTCTATCTGCTTGTGAATGCCTGAATGCATTGAGGCTAGACATTGCAAACATGGAAAGCATTGATTACAATGCTGAAATACACACAGTATATGGGATTTTGCTCATATCTCACTCAACTCTTATCCATTTGGGATGGGCTAAATTCTGCCAGACCCGTGAGATCTAGGGCTATCTGCATGTCAATGCCTGAAGGCATCGAGGCTTGATATCAATAACATCAAAAGCATCAAACTTCTGATGGTGAAATTCACTTGGTATATAGTATTTTGCTCATATCTCACTCAAATCACATCCGTTTAAGATGATCTAAATTCTGATGGGCCCCTGAGAGCGTGGGCTATCTGGATGTTAATACCCGAAGGCCTCGGGGCACTCGGCACTCGGAACTCGGCACTCGGAACTCGGCACTTGGCACTCGGAACTCGGAACTCAAAACTCAGCACTCAGCACTCGGTAGTCAGTATATACATAGTATGGTGCAAATATCTCACTCAAATTATATCTGTTTGAGACAATGTGAATTCTGCCACACCCCTGAGATTGAGGGCTATCTACATGTTCATGCCTGAAAGCATCAAGACCCGACATCAATAACATCGAAAGCATCGAACTTCTGATGCCAACATTCACCCGGCATATAGTATTCTGTTCATATCTCAAATCACATCCGTTTGAGATGATCTCAATTCTGACGGGTCCCTGAGAGCGAGGGCTATCTGGGTGTTAATACCCGAAAGCATCAGGGCACTCGGAACTCGGAACTCGGCACTCGGCACTCAGCACACAGCAGCAGAAAGCTTGATTGCAACACTGAAGGCACTGAGGTGGATGAGGGAAAACCTCCTGACAGTGATTGAATGCTGAACGCATCAGGGCACTCGGCACTCGGCACTCGGCACTCGGAACTTGGTTCTCGGCACTTGGCATTGGCATTGGCACTCAGCATCGGTAGTCAGTGTGTGGTAT
>NW_024540984.1:0-12741 GCF_016647625.1 Suillus subalutaceus
AATTACGCGACGCGTTTGACAAGCGTGGACAAATATTATTCTGGTCCACATCTTGATCAAAGCGACGATCGGCGACAATTTTAAAAGATCCTCTTCCAGTCTCTTGCTCGACCACTCTAGTCCTGCAGAGATTAATGATGGTCTCTAAACGACCGTTAGACGTCTATGAAAGCCCTTCAGCATCACCCCGTGGTCCCAAACGTCGACAACTATCGCGTTCTTTACCGCCGTCCTCGCCCTTTACCTCAAGCTTCTTCATTGTATGCGACACCCAGAACGCCTTCTAGTCTCAGAAATTGGAAAGTGCCCTTTGACTCCCCCACCACCCATTTGGTCGCGCTCGGCGGCTGACAACAAGCACCACACTTCCCCGCCCTTCTTCCTATGCGAAGCACTTGCCACTCCGCTTCCAGCTGATCCGCCCGGAGGGTGATGGCAGAAGCCACGCAAACAAGATGGGGTCTACAGAGTTGTTCAAGTCCCTCTGACTTACACACTCGGTCACCTGCGGAAGCTTATCAAGTTTGTCTTCCAGCCAGCAAAGGAAAGCGAGATGGGCGGATCATACCGTTTTCGACGTGCCGCACGGCACGCCAGTATCCCACTACATGCAAGTCACCCTGTGTCCTCTTCGTCCAAGGGTAAACAACCAGCTCCGGACTTCGGTCCCGAGCCAGGACATTTGTTCGAGGTGCAAAACGATATAGAAATTTCGCGTTCTGGGGATAACAAGCGGGAAGACAACGGTCAAAGCGTCTACCGCGAGAGACCCGTACCACTATCCTGGCAATGGCTCAGAGGGTAGCTTGCTTGACGCTGAAGATGGCGAAGACGATTTGGCAGTGGGAAGCGGAAGAGGACTTCAAGCTTTCGCAGCTCTGGGCTCCGGGCGGAGACCTAGAGAAAGGTATCATATATGTGTGTCTTTTGTCTTTTATGTTCCTGGACAGGTCTCATGTTCATGAATAGCATCACGACTCTACGACTCAAATTCACATAACGTTAAACACGAAGAAGATCCCAGGTCGCAAGGGCGTTGGCAACAAACCTTTCCTCTTCATGGCATGGGGTTCCATAGACCTATTCGGACCGTCATCGGCAACGTCTTCCATAATCCTTACTGGCATTGAAGTAACCCGGTGGAATGGTATATTGGCGTTTGAGAAATTCTTGAAGGCCGAGGAAGCAGGAGCGCCTAGAACGTGGCGTGGGGGAAGAGGATGTTGATGCAGAAGGGGAAGTTGACCCTGATATCGTATGTTCCTTTCTGCTCCTTGAGATGCAAATATACTGACCAAATTTTGGTAGTCATCGTCAACTCTTCCCATGTGCTCCTCCATTGATTTTTCATCGCCCCATCACTTTCTTCATCAATCTTTTCCCTCACCTATTCATCCTCTGCCACTTCAGCTATCACCCCATTCCCCGCCTCGCCATCAACGAAACGCCCGTGTTGACTACGCAAATAAACGAATGCTCGAGTTGACGAAGAAGGTGAGCAAAACTCCGAATGACTGGGATGCCGGGGATGACAAGAGGGAAGAAGAGTTCGATGAGCTTGACGATGATGAAGATCCTGCAGCGGAAGAAAAACCAAGTGACTGGGATCCTTTCGGGCCTGACGAAGCTGAAATATGAGGTATTGTTCACGTCACGGTCGATTAGCTTATACATATGAGCGATATACTATATAATCTGGCATATCTTCTGTTCACACTAGTAACATCACAAACGATTCTGACGTGTCAATATGTACATGGCATTCTTAACAAGTTCTGGACCTGTGATACAGGAACGCACCCTTTCGGCACTACTCTGGAATATCAGGGCCCCCTGGCGGGTTCAGTCGACCAAAGGACGCAAAATTGAGATGCTCGGGCAGGGGTGGCAATATATATATATGATGAAGGATATAACCGAATGGGACAAGACGGCTCGACTGATTGAAATATACACTCCCCGCTACCTGTCTCAGCTCTCCCGAGATCGGTCCTTGTACTGTTTTGCCCACTGCAAAAGAGTGAGCAAGACTGGGAGCACACGAGGTGGAAGAACGTACCATCATGGACGGGATAGGTCGATCAGGTTGAACGTGTCTGACCTGCTCAAGCAACGCGAAATAAGGACCACTGCAAGAAACGAGAAATCAAGTTTCGTACCTCACGGTCTGCGCTGACGGTCCAGACTCCGTATGCAATGGCAAATATACCAGCAAAAGTTACGTCCGTGTTGCTCCGCCAATTCGCAGGACGGGCCCACCAGCCACCTGAGGCATCGTTAGGTTGAGTAGCTCGGAACTAGCCGCTTGTTATGCCAGCGGGGGACCACACATGCTTTGGGTATGGGTATCTAGCACCACCTCCCTAAATGCATTTCAGTGTAAGGTAACATGCACGTTGAGATAACCTCACCATGTTTTTTGGGTTATGCGGAAATCGAACATGTATCGAAGTGTTGAACGGAAGCCAAACGGAAGCGGCGAAGAGTTCAGATTATGTAAGACTATTCCCGTCAATGTCCGAAAGCAATCTTTCCTCCTGCCTTGAACAAACGTTAATTTATAGTACCCTCATACCCTCGTTTTATGATTTTGCTAGCTCTCACGCCCTCAAAGCCTCCACGTTTCAATGTTGCTGAGCTAGTTTCCGCGTTATCACTTCTTATCTCTGTCCTCCATCTACTGAACATAGTCAAGACAGTCATACCTTCTATCCTGTGAAGTACGAAAACCTGCATGCCTTCTACATGAAATTCTATTGGAATTCCTCCCAGTTATCACGCTTTCGTGCTCCACAGCTTCGTTGGTCTGTCCAGTTCAGCTAGTAGCTAGTACTGTGCTATCCGGAGAAACGTCCATCGACTTGATGTTTCTCTGGAAGGCTCTGATGCTTTGCTTCAGATATTAGCTGGCGTATCCGTGCTGCGCGATGAACTCTCCGTTGATATCACCGCATCTCCGGTCTCGTGATACAGCCACCAATTTAAACCAACAGTGCGTACCGACACAATACGAATAGTCTTCAAAATACCAGATGATACGTGTCCGCAGAGCCTGTCCTCATACATTGTCTATCAGGGAAGAATGCGATATTTGAGCGCCTCAGCGCTACCTCCCCTCTCAACACGTGTTAAAGTCGCGTGAGGTCGTCCTCTCAGACATCATTGGAAATCGAGAGAATGCAAACTGAAGCAAGGATCAAGATGGGGAATTTGAGTGGGGAATAAGTATACGGTAAAACAACGGACGGCCGGAGTCGGGGACTGGCGGATCACTGCCGCTACGATCCATACCTGAGGACATAGATTTGATTTCTATCTATACACAACCTCGTTCAAAGTCAGATCACATGTCCACTGGATTATATCTGTACACGGAGTGTATCATAAATTCCACATCTTCCTCTCCCGGCTCCTAATTCGGCGTGCTATAATCTCGAAAGCCCGTGCTGACCGTCCTGTTTTGTCTAGCAGCTCAAAAGATTGGTCGGTCATGCCGCTCAGCTCCTCCAATTCAGCTGGCACGCCATCTACTATCCGTCCCTTGCGTTTACGGTACGTCGTGTCCCCGGTCTCTATCCATGCATGCAGAACAGCATCCAGCGGTCGGTACATCTCGGTATACCTCCAACGTGTACCATATGCGAGGATAACACCGATCACATGAAGGCTGGGGTCGGCCAAGAACGCATAAACCGCTTGCTTGTAAATCTGTTTCGTGTCAGCCTGGAAGGGCGACAGCCCATCGATAACCTCCTGTTGAGTCATTTTTGGCTTGTTCTCCACCAACAGAATCACCCTTTCAACGTGTCGGATGCGGGAACCATTGCTTGATGTCTGCACGTACTGCAGGACCTGAGCAAAATCGGGAATGACCCATGTTTTTTTTGGCATTGCCACAGATCCAGGAGTCGACCCAGGGGATGGCACACCAGGTTTTGGAGTGTACTCCAGGGCGTATTGCGGTGCCAGGTTGCACGCCACTGTATCGGTATTAGAATTGGGAAACATCCAATTCTTAATCGCGATAACCCATACTGGGTACCAGCGAAACTCCGTGCTACCTCGCCCCGCAACCGTCACAGCATTGGTCAATGAAGTGTCCCTCAACATCGGGTGAAGCTGTGGGTCAGGAGATGACGGGTGAATGGGCGGCTGTTGGATATGCTTATGAACCTCAGATTGGTGATTGTTACCGGTGGTGTGACGTGATTTTGCACGATGGTTACCACTTGCAAGCGCGGGATCGTTTTGACGTCCGGTCTTGAGGGGAAAAGAAGGGGCCAAGTTAGTACACGACCCTGGTGGCCTTGTGGATGGTCCAGAAGAGACTGTGCGGGACCTGGATGGCGCTGTGCCAGACCCACCGATACGAGGAGGTATGACAGGTGCTGGGGCAGCACTAATAGTTTGATGCTGCACTCGAGTTGTAGAAGAAACTGTCCTAGATTTGTGGGCGCTAGGGGAATGGATCACAGGCAGAGTAGTCGAGGAAAATGAAGGGCGACGGAATGGTGCGAGGTGATCTGAATCATTTGATCGAGGAGCCACTAAGAGCGGAGCACGTGGGTGCAGAGGTCCTGGATCAGCTGCTCGGTACAACGCAGCATCTGGAGTGCGAAGAGGTGCAGCATTAGCAACTGGGTGCAGCGTAGCAGCTGGAGTGCGCGGAGCACGACCACCAGGAAAGGCAAATGACATTTTTTGTCAAGTTTTCTTGTGAATGAATGAAAGGTCGAGTTATGTTTCCTTTCCTGCACGAATGTGGTGAGATCTTTATACCATGCTGCCCAGTTATTATGTATGGCTTGACACTGTGGAACCCCGGTTCGTGCATTGTCCACGCACGAGGCGAATTTAGCATGTTAAATTTCGGTGGACACGGTAGTGTCACAAGGAGTCCTCTGGTAGATGTTCGCACGGTTGAAAATCCATGGATCAGCTCGCTGTGGTTTGACTTTATCGATTGTTTACGAGTTGCAGGAATGACTATCTTACGGTATTAATTACCACCGTCCACAACTCGCTGCGGCTGTGTACATAATTGCAAACCAAATAAATAGCACGAACTTCATTTGAATCTCTGTCTCCTCACATTGGATAACTTCACCCTCAATCGCAACAGTTACTGTTAATCATCTCACAACTCTACAAACAACATGTCTTCTCTACTCTCGAAGTCGTTTGATGCACTAAAGGTAAAAATCTCTCTCATCATTTATTTACTTTCTGACGGTCATAGATCTCGACTTCGGATTCAATCAACAACGACGGATTAAAATTGTCCGTCCGAAAAAGCAGCCTCATGTCCAGTTCTACGGATACGCAATCTCTCGCGAATGGCTAGTCCGATTTGCGGAGCAACACTGCCCAGAAGAATTGCCCGATCGCAATGCCAAATGCTATCAAACCAATGCCATCCTACGAGTATACGAACACCTTGTGGATTTAACAGGCATCAATAATTTAGACCCTGTCACTTGCTTTAATCCCAAGGGTGGCTCAGTGCCTCCCGAGTGGATCGCTGTGTATGACGGTGACTACGACGACGTGCTCTCCGACGAAGAAATTCTGGCCTTTCAAATTCAGACAGTTTACGTGCTCACTGTGTGCTCGGATGAAGAAGACTGCTTTGAAGAGCGTCCTAGTCAAGAACAGATGGACTACATCACCAAGTTGGTCGGGCATGGACCCCAGTGGTGGATGCGTTGTAGGAGAGTATATTGAGTGCGAGTGGCGAAGAGTTAGAACGAGAAACAGCCTCGAGCTTTCATATGTAAATTGTATGCAGTATTACTTGTATATAACCCAGGCGTCATCATGATGCATCAAGCACGCGACTTAGTATAGAGCCGAATGCCAGGGCCTGAGGACGACTGCAAAGATACTCATGTTCTGTCTGTTTTGCGGCAGTCGATGGAGTCTGTGAGATTTTCTGGAGGTATTCACGTCGTGCAACAATGATTGGAACTTCCGGAGCTAATCTAGACGAAGCGCTCGATATATATGGAAGGTTAGGGTACTGGCACGTATTTGAATGGAGGTCCTTGTCATCCTTAAGGAGCCTCTTCAAGTGGCTGACATTGTCCGTCCTCGCGATATCCACAGTCCCAGATACAATGAATATTACCTCTAACAGATGCACAATTATGCTGGAGTTCGTTAGACATGACGAACTGATATCCAGTCTCCTGAATGTGGAACGTTAGCGATCTGAGAACGGCGGGACGACAGTAGTTGACTTACTCTCAGCTTGATATAGGGAAGAGACTGTCGAACTGACCCATGCCATGGATTCTAAGTTGTGTCTCGCGTGGTCGCGTTGTTCACGTGCTCGTGACGAGCACGAACACCCTACCGCTCTCTGTTTCCTGCTTGAGAGTGATCAAGTAGCAGCGATATCCAAAGAAAGCATCTGCATTCTCTGCGAACGATAAGTCAGTTCTGGACGGAGACACCTAGAGTACTTCAACGGCTTATAAGTGGCTCCCAAATTGATGCCGATGCACGAGGCAGACACTCCGTCGAATTGTAATTTTTTTTCGTGAGACGTGGTAGGAATGCTTCAAGGACACCATCAATTGATGGCGCCACAATGGTCTCGATACCGACAACAGGAGGAGCGACATCGGAAAGGGGGTCTTGCGAATTTTCAGAAGTGTCACAATGTGCAACAGCTGCCATCAGGTTTGTTGTGTTCGTTTAGCTGAGCTCGACTTTGTGCCGCAGCTGCGGGGCAGGCACAAAGGTACGATATTTATTTTTATACTCTTGAGCGGGGGGTGGCGCGTCATTCGATACAAACGGAGGGGAATCTGCAAAACGATATCCAGGATACAAACATGGCTAGTCTTGCGAAAACTCGGATCCCACCAAAAGTTCACATGATTAGCCGTGTCTGTCCACTGATGTGCCTGTCTAGCCACGATGTCCAGGCGGTTTAACAGGGGATTGGTCGTGGATGGAAATTAAGCCAACCCGCTCGGTCAACTCCTTGATCGTGACCTAAATGGCAAATGAGTCACCTCGGGAGTACTCGAGGCTTCATGGAAGTGACATACCTCCGCACCTCGTGGGACCTACAGAACAAGACCGTGTAGTCCGTTGCATGCGTGATTTCAAGTGGAGCTGATATTCCATGTCGTTTGTGGTGCGGTGGCGGCGGAATAACCGAGAGCGTGGATGCTTTATGATACGGAGAAAGGCCCAATGTACATTTTGTGGGTCCAACTTTAGCGCAGCCGAGTAGATCATTTCAGTGCAGTCATAAATTTTAAAAAATTTGAGATACACGAACGAGGCGAGTTCTACAACGATCGCTCGTATGATCCAACGTCTTTGACTCGTCTTGATTTGGGTGTGTGGAAAGCCGTCACGTCGATGGCAACACTAACAGGCAAGCAGTAACGCGGAAGAGCGTATGATTGATGATATGGTAAGAGGTTAAGATGCATGTATGTGTTAAGTTATATATACGAATCAATGTGCATTGTGCATCCACACTGTAGTATGCGATGTCCAATCAGCGAGAAGTAAGCAAGCCGCGCCTGTCACGTGGTGAGCGTCGGGCTTACAGTTTGATCGGTTACATCAAATTTCTTGAATCATGACCTCAGATGTCGGGAAGGTGGCAATACCGTAAAACGCCGTGTAAGGCAGAGCTACCACGCGGAAGGGGCATTTTATCAGGTACAAGAAGGGTGGCCCTAACATGCACACATTCGTTTCTCGTCCTTCTCCAAAGTTCCTAGCCTCTTGGTAACATCAAAACAATCTGAGCTTTCACCGCTGACTCCTTTGAAACTGACGATCGGCTTCAGCAGGTGAATTTGAAGGTACCAGTAGTCGGGCATCCTTCGAAATTACTATAACGTCAGGCCACAGCACACGAGAAAACTTGACCGACGGTTTCTTCGAGCACTTCCAAACAAACCTTGCCGTTCCTGCCAACTCGCTGGTGAGGACACGAGCTATAACTTCCGGATCGAAACAGCCCACGATAGCAGCAACCGAATCGAGCTTGACAACCGTGTTGACCTTGGAGGGTCATACAGGGTCTATTTCGTCCATCTCCTACTTTCCAGACAGTAAACACATAGCCAGCGGATCATATGACAAGACCGCTCGGCGATGGATCTGCATCAATGCTGGTAAGGAGATTGAGGAGGCACGGGATGTTTGGGAGCAGGAAGTAGATGCGGTAGCGGTATCAAGGGATGATCGATGGATTATCACTGCTGGTGGAGATTCAATGATTGCGGGGAGCTCAAAGCCCGTAACATTAAGACGGGATTGTAAAAACATTTCAAGGTCACTCAGACCGGATCAACTGCATCGATATCTCGGCGGACAGCATGTTGCTGGCGAGCGAGGCAGAAGATCGTACAACGCGGATATGGAACTTGAATACTGGCGAACTCATAGATGGCCCATTCAAGAGTGCTGACAAGGTGGGCGCGATTCGATTCTCACTAGACTCGAAGAAGCTCGCAGTCAAGTCATGTGCGGCGAGGTGCCTTGAGGTGTGGGACGTTCAAGCGCAGAAATTGGATGTCAGAATAGGGAAGTATGATCGCAGTCGCCCCCCAGATGCGTCGGTGTTCTGGACGATGAAAGGCAAATCTATTGTCGCCGCCTTTAGCTTCACGGATGAGAAGGCTGTGTCGATCTACGAGTTCGACACGTCGACGTTGCGGACTACCGGAGCGCCTTTCGAAGGCCACACCGACACCATCTCTGGTCTAGCTCTCTCTTTTGACTGTGTTTCCTCGCTAGCGCTTCTGGCGACCAGACCATCAAGTTATGGGCCTTCGAGTCTCGCCAGCTCCTTGCTTCGTTTAGCGTTCAAAGACTCCGTTATCTTATCTTCTCACCCCGACTCATGCCAGCTGGCTTACACGACCTATGATGATACCAAGATCCATATTTGCGACACTCCACTGAACATCCTTACTAGCATGTGGCCTGCACAACCTAAAGTACGCCACATATATCTATCCTTCCTGCGCTTGTATCAATATTCTCTGGCAGATCAATGCACATGAATCTAAATTTCCCCCCTGAGGCGATGCTCCAAGACCTCTCAAAGTATATTACAAAGAACGGAGACTATCCTGTGGCTCGTGGCGGGTTCGGGGAGGTCTGGAAATGTACTTACCTCATCAATAGGAGGTCTACCAAAGTTTGTTTGCAGCGTTGTTTGTCCGTCGGTCTTAAATTAATATTGTACAGGTCGCAGTGAAAACATTGCAGGTTTATGCTGATGAGACAACAAACACGAAAAAGATCAAGGTGAGTGTTTCGACGAGCGTCGGAATCCATTGCTTACTGCAGAGGTCGCCACCTCGTAGAGGATCAAGCGCGAACTTAGATTATGCGCCAGCCTCAGTCATGCAAATATCCTACCCGTTTGTGGTTATGCGTATGGCTTCGGCCCACTTATGGCAATAGTTAGTCCTTGGGCGGATAATGGTAACCTGACAACCTATCTGAAGCTTGAGGGCGCGGCTCTTACTCTCGTTAGAAGATTCCGGATCGTAAGTCCCCCCTTGTATTTCATGCAGACCACAAACTGACGGCAATCTCAGCTCAAGGATATCATAGCTGGTCTGCAATATCGTACGTGCAAATCATTGTCGATACCGGATGTGGAGTTCTAGCTATTCCTTACAGCTCATGCCAACTCAATCATCCATGGAGACCTCATTGGGGTAAGTTTGACCGTTCTCGATAGCTTCAATCTGATCAAGATGTGGGTTCTAGCCTAATGTCCTCATCCATGGCGACGGCACTGCTTGCATTGCCGATTTCGGCCTTTCCTTGATGTATTCCGAGGTTATAAGTGTCTCTCAGTCTTCCTGGACTTCCACGCTCAAAGGAAACGTGCGATGGATGGCACCCTGAGCTGCTTGTAGAACGGGAAGATGGATTTCCAACTCGTCCTAGCGAGCAGAGCGATATCTATTCATTCGGCGGAATCATGTTACAGGTACGTCTAGTAAATTTCAACTTCTTGACGATATCATTAGCTCCGCATTTAGATCCTCACCAACAAAACTCCCTATTATTACCTCTTGAATGACGCCGCCGTCATCCTAAGCATAGCCAGATCCCAAATGCCTTCCCGATCTCGTTATCTGCGCTCCCCGACAAGTATTGGTCTTTGATACAGCAGTGTTGGTCTACTGAACCCCGGGACCGTCCATCGACGGAAAATGTTGACGGAACAATCAGGAACGAATTTCACTCGCTGTCCAGACCCCTTCAAAATCCAAGCCTCGCCGTGCTACATGACCTCACGAGATATATCACAAAGGACCAAGAGTACCCTGCTGCTGGTGGCGGATTCGGTGAAATATGGAAATGTACACATAAGAAGGATGGAATATCGGTCAAAGTAAGTTTGCGATGTTTTCTGTCCATTCCGTCTAAAGTAGAAAATTGAGCAGGTGGCAGTGAAATCATTGAGGGTGTATGCTGCTGATCAAGGAAAGGAGAAAAAAACGAGGTGAGTGGCTTAACGAAGGATTGCATCTATTACCGACGCCAGAGAGTCCGTAGAGGATCCGGCGTGAACTAGGAATATGTGCCAGCCTCAAGCATGCAAATATTCTGCCGGTGTATGGCTATACGTATGGCTTCAGCCCATTCATAGCGATAGTCAGTCATTGGGCGGAGAATGGAGACCTGACAGCCTATTTGGGGCGTAAGGGTGAAACTCTTACTGTCGTTCAACGATTCCAGATTGTAAGTCCTCCCTTTTATTTCTCGTAGACAACAGACTAATGGCAATCTTAGCTCAGAGATGTCATAGCTGGGCTGCAATATCGTATGTACTAGTTAATTCTAATGCTGGATCTAGAATCATAATTATTTCTTGTAGTTCATGTCAACCATGTTATCCATGGTGACTTCAACGGGTAAGTTTGACTGTCGTCGATAATTTCAATTTGATCAAGATGATATCTCTAGCTTAACATCCTCATCCATGGTGATGGTACCGCTTGCATTGCCGACTTCGGTCTTTCCTTGATGTATTCCGAAGTTATCGGTGCCTCTAAGGCTTCCTGGACATCGACTCCAATCCAAGGAAACTTGCCATGGATGGCTCCTGAGCTGCTTCAGGAGCAAAAGGAGGATGTCAAGTGCGGCCAAGCGAGCAGAGTGACATCTATTCGTTCGGCGGTATCATGTTACAGGTATGTCTGGGGTAATTCCTCTCAATAATATCATTGACACTGTTTTAGGTCCTCACCAACAAAATTCCCTATTATTACCTCACACACCAACCTGCTATCATCATATGCATAGCGAACTCGGAAAAACCTGACCGAACTCTTTATCCTGTCATCCTTGACAAATATTGGCAATTTATCGATCGGTGTTGGTCTACTCTTCCTCAGGACCGTCCATCAGCGGAGGAAGTTGAGGGAGATATCAGGAACGAATTTTACTTACTATCTGATCTCCCTGATTCTTGAATTGTTTTTCATACCACACCCTGTTTACAGGACAACCAGATAGTCTAAGCCCGCGGTATAGTATGCAGCAGTAGAGTAAACGTAGGCCGACCTCCGGCCTTATCTTGTTCTTGTGTTATCACTCTAGAATACCTGCCAGCTTGGACATGAATAGTCCTGCCTGCACTAAACACCTAGATGCACATAACGTCGCTTCAGGAGAGAGGACATGGAGGATGAAGACAGAAGCCAGACCCGCCTGCTTCTACTTCTTCGAGATCGTCAAGCTCCTCATACTCTCCTCTAAAATATCGCACACATTCGCAAACATGTACTCGGTCCTGACATAGTGGAATCATGAATATTGATTATAATTCGAGTTACTTAACTCTAAACCCTCCTCACTGTGCGCCTCGATTAAAGGTGAAGTGCGTATTGCATGCATCTCGCCCAAGTGAAACATCAAAATATCTGTACAGGCAGTAATATACTTATCTAGAAACTATAAATCCCACATTTTGCTCTCCCGTGTCTTAATGCGTCGTGCTATGATCTCAAAAGCTCGTGCTGATCGTCCTGTTTCGTCTAGTAACTCAAAAGAGTAGTCGGGCTTGCCGCTTAACCGCCGCAACTCCTCTGGTACGGCGTATGCTATCGCTTTCTTGCGTTGACCGTACGGCCTGTCTTGATGATCGATCCATGTAATCAGAACAGCATCCCGTGGTCGATTTATCTCGACATATCTCCAAAGCGACCCCAAAGCGAGGATGGTACCGATCACTTGAAGGCTAGGGTCGGCCAGAAAGGCATAAACCGCTTGCTTGCGAATTTGAAGCATGGACTCTTCAAGAGGCGACTGCTCTGGGAAGAGAGCGTCCCGTCCTTTTACTTTTGGTTTATTCTCCACCAACAGAATCACTTTTTGAATGTCGCGGAGGCGGGAACCGTTGCTTGTCGTCTGCACGTACTGCAGGACCTGAGCAAAGTCGGGAATGACCCACGATTTTTTTGGATTTGCCAATGACCCAGGAGTCGACCCGGGGGACGGCGCGGGGGGTTTAGGAGTGTACTCCAGGGCATATTGCGGTGCCAGGTTGCACGCTACTGTGTCCGTGCTCACATTGTGAAACATCCAGTCCCTAATCGCGATGACCCAAACCGGGTACCACCGAAATTCCGTGTCACTTCGTGCTGCAACCGTCACTGCATTGATTAATGTGACGTCCTTCAACATCGGGTGCTGCTGTAGAACGGAAGGCGACTCATGAACAATTTTTGTGAAGTG
>NW_024540985.1:0-12713 GCF_016647625.1 Suillus subalutaceus
GCCCGGTTGAGGTCCGAACAGGTGGAGAGGATACAGTTGTATAACTTGTACACTTCCGTTCCAGGTAGCAGATCATTTGTTAGCTCGAGCATGAGCTCAAGGCCATCCCGGGGGTCATCATATCCATCATCGACAAACTTCATCATCGTAGATGCCACGATGAAACGTCTGCCAGCTCGATTCGCCAGCCGCAAGTTTATCCGCTGTGGGCTGCGGGAAATCAGGATGGCGACTTCGCAACTCTATGAAGGAGTGCCGTAAGAATATACAGATATCATTGTCAACATCTTCGCCGTCTAACGAGATGGTACCAGCAACGCCCTCCCCAGAAGTGATCACCGGTATCTCATGCACCAGTGCGCGCATCTCTTCTTTTTGAATGGCTTATATGCTCTTCCAAGCGACTTGTGAGTAGAATGTGGATCACGGGAAGCTCAGGATCACGAAGAGCTTCTCCGAGAAGGGAGATGAGATCGGCGACGGTTTCAGGTTTGCATTCATCGAGGGCATCGACAACAAACACCGGAGGCGGACACTCGCACAGCCTGGATTTCAGGTGAGAGAGAGGTTGGCGACATAACGCATTCATCTGGTCGCGAAGAGACTTGCTGGGGTCTAGAACCGCAGGATTCTCGCGGATAGCTCTGTTCACGTCCTTCTTGACGCTGGGAAAATGGTCGCAAGCTGGTAAGCAAGGGTCACAAAGAAATGACCGATCGTGCTGCGGTTCCTGTGCTTGCGCGAGAAAAAGAATGTCCCGCGAGCCTTGTTTCAATTTTCGTCTCCTCTGTCATTTTCAGACCTTTCATCCTCTCAGCTACAGTGAATGCCCACAGCAGACTTTCCAACGCCTGCCGTGCCGTGCAGCCAAATGATTTGACTCTGTTTTGCTCGTCCAATGATCCGCGGGATAAATTTAAGAAGGTCTACTCGGTCCCTTCAAAACATTTTGGATGAGGCTGGCGTTCAAGGGAGTCATATTCAGCACATAGGACAGCGATCTGAGACAGGTTCTCCCAAGTTCCTTCGGCCATTGCTAGAAGCTCGCCAGGCACTGTCAGTTAGGTCAGAGTGAGAGTTGATAAGGGAAGGAGATATTTACGTTGAACCCAGTCACTTATTTACAGAGGTTGATGATAGAATGTGACGCAAAATGTGAGTTAGGATGGAGCAAGTCGGGGGAAGCACTAGTCAAGTTCAACGGTGTAATTAGAAATCGTGATTGGTGATGGCTATCTCGGAGTGGACGACATACGGCGATGTTAATTGGACAATCAAATCCTAAGCTCAAACTTTCGATCTTTCGAGTCCGGAGGAAGTCGTGAAACGATACTTGGGTATCAGCCTGCTCAGCAAGTGCATTCACAGTTCAACTGGGCGGCAGCAAAAAGACCGAGTAATGGAGATAGCAACGTAAAAAGAATGTTTGAGATAGAATGGATAATCAACTGCGGTGCTATTCCAACTTGCTGGATGGTGGTTGAATGCAGTCGAGTTGAAAGGCTGAGCAGGCGCTTGTCTCAATTCGAGGTTGCTGTGCAAGGTTACCTTTGCACCACGGGTTATTTAAGTAACCAAAATTCGACAAGGTTATAGTTGAACGTACCAGTATCACTCTACCATATACGAACTATCGCTGTTGAATACTTCCAGGATATCTATAACTCGGATGCGGCTGAAGCTGAAGTTGCACCTTGACCGGTGACCTCTCTCACTGTGCAACGCAAGTGTCACCGCACGCCGCCACCTGCCAGGATAGTTTTCTGACCCAGTCAGCTCGATGATCATTGATCAGTGCTTATATTTGCCCATCATGAGAACGATCGAAATGAACACAATGAGATTGGTGGGTAAAACTGTGTCGGCTACGTATACAAGTTGAAGCGAACATGTCAAGTAGTTGTCTGCCATGGTCAGGGGTCTTTGAATGTCGTCACTCGTGTGACACATGTCACAGACGTACTAGTTCGAAGTTATTTGAAATTGAAGGAGCCAAATATATTAAACACCAAAATCATGGCAGGACCAGGATTTGAACCTAGGCCTTCCCAACTCCGGGGGGACGTCTTAACCACTAGACTATCCAGCCGTTACAGTTTCCCTCACTGCATCCAATGTGTGGATTACATCATATTCCAACATATTAATGCTAGACACTAGACACTGCGTTTAGCCCTCAGTCGTGATGGAACAGACTGTATTATAATATACCTAGACACTGCGTTAGCCTAGCATAAGTGTCCATTAGTGTCTAGGTATGGTTCGGATATGCGAAGAGCTCACCCTCAGTTGTGATGGAACAGACTGAGGGGAGAAGACGAAGCAAGAAGGTCTATATACAATGGTTCATATTCCAGTCGTTCAACTCCGCTGCCGTAGGCTTATCGTGTCGGCACTAACAGAATAAGGCCCGACTGATCATGATCAGTGCTGTCCAAATATGAATAAAATAATCTCGACGGCGTATTTTATTCTAATCATATTATATTCTCTATCCGCCCCGAGATATTTAATGATAGCATTATTGTATTCATATTGTATTCATATGTATTCGTATCTAATCATATTTAATGGATAGAAACATCATCGAGGTACTGAATTCCGTCGCCGAGGCCAAGCTTCAACAACTCCTTCATAATGACAGCGGCGGAAGCAGTCTCTGCAGTCATTGAAGAGCATGAATCGGAAAGTGTGTGTTTGCTACTAGAAAACAGGCGCTCGATGGCGACACTGACGGTGGGAATAGCAAGAACATCACGAGCAATGCACGACAGGATAGGAAATGTCGTCTCGTGTTGCTGCGAAGACAACAGTCAGACATTTTTGTTAGGAATTATGTGAGAAGGTTACTCACCTTCCACCACTGAAGCGGATTGGTCATTTGTTCAGGTGAACAAGGGTAGAGACCACTTAAATAGATGTCTACTTCTTTCTGCGCTGTAGAGGAACCACCACTAGACATGGTCAAAGCTGCAATGAGGGCAGACTTCGATGGTGAGGCTGGGGCTGATGCAGGAGTAGCGGCTGATTTTCTTATAGTGCCGTCGTCGGTCTCATAAGTCCCATAAAGGTGTTCGAGCAAGATCTGAGCACGACTGCCGAGATTCCCAGTAGGCCATAAGTTCTTGTCTTCGAAGTATGCAACTCGTATGCATGGATGCAAAACTAGTACTAGGATGAGCTTTATGACACGTAAGACAATAAAACACTTACCGGCACCTAGCAAAGGGTAATCAGATTCCAAGGCTTTGTCCATGTGGTGCCAAAACTTCTCAAGGCCAGCTTGCAAAGCCTGTGCGAGTCCATATGCTCGCCACTTCTTCAGAACTGAACCCTGATAGGACAACTATAAATGATCCAGTCCAAGTGAACAATGGTAGTAAACATACACTTCATAGATTAGACTTAACAATGCTTCTACCCAAGCTTGTACAAGAGTCAGGCCATTGTTTGCTTCAATCCCAGGAACTCGAGCAAAATGTGACGTAAAGCTGTGGGCAAGTTGTAAGCCGTACTTGCCACATACAATGAGCTTCTTTTTCTCGTCATCATTACGTTGAAAGGCTCATTCCCATGAGCGATTGAAAGAGTAAAATGGCCCCTCTTCCTCATCAACTCCAAAATCACAAAGATGCATAGCAAGAGGGCCATCTTCTGTTCCTTCTGGCATAGTCAATGGCAGGCCTGTAATTGCATGTTGAAGGTCAAGAAGTAACCGTGAAAGCTGATCCACGCTGCCAAATATGGCCATGTTTGTGATTCAAAGCGCAGTCAGACTCACAGCATTCCACTTACAGATTTGGTGGGTGGGAAATCTTTAGATAAACTGTACAGTTCATCCCCGACACTTATGCATAATGCATTTCGTTCATGGGCTATCCAATACATATGTTAGTACCGTATTCAGAATATGGATAAATACACCAACCATAATGTATTGTATTCATAATATATTGTAACATATTCACTCGTATTCCTCAGGACCGAGAATACAGGCCAAGGTATTATATTCAGAGTATTCGAATATATTCATAATAATATTCAATCATATTCTATATTGTGGCCAGCACTGATCATGATAGCCTAACCCAGAAACCGTGTTTGAAACTGAAGACTTTTCCAAATCCTACAGAATGTCATGCACTAGAACGGTACCGTACAAATGAATTATTTCACGCATAATAGTACTAACTTCATAAAGAAGCAAACGAGAAGGAAGCGAGGAGGATGGCGTGAGGCTGTCCCAACCAATTGGCAAAATAGTTCACTACTTCATAGAAGAAGATGGTCAAACACCTCATAAAACCATCCGCCAAGTTGAAGGAGGAATATGGCCTTCTTCATAACTGAGCACATACAGGCGCAGGATTCCGAGTTACGATGCGACCTGACTCTCCCAGTGTTTACACCCGAAGTTAAGAGAATGGGCGGCCAGAGTCGAGTTTACCTCGGCGATCCGACATCGACTTTCTCATACCCTGGCAGTGCACGGCGGTCACTGTTCTTGCGCGTTGGTGCTGCCTTCTTTGCAGGATTCTTTGTATGTCTGGCTTGTGGTTGCGCAATACAGTGGCTCAAAAAACCGTCCGTATGTTTTGGCATTTTTCACTATCTATAATATTGTGTGAGAACAAACAAATGCCTCAAAAACATGCTTATACCACATTGTAGTATGGCTTCAGGGCTTTCATTTGAGCTTTACACCGTGGGAATCGGTGGAGATATGGTGGAGATACAAGGCTCACAAAATGGTGACTCATGCGGACAGTTTTTTGACTCAAGTATTTTACAGTAATAACCAGGTATTCTAGTATTTTGTATGACCTCCCTTGGCTTTAATTACTGCCTCTATCCTTCTAGGCATACTCTCAATTAATTTCTGGCAATCCTCAGCTGTGATCTTCCCCCATTCCACTGCTACTCTCTCCCAAAGCTCCCATACTCCTTTAGGGGGGTTTTCATAGGCTTGAAGCTTTTTCTTGAGTGTTCCCCAGAGATGTTCAATGACATGACATCAGGAGACTGTGCTGGCCAGTCAAGAACATTGATGTTATGTTCTTCAAACCATTCCCTAGCTCTTCTGGATGTGTGCTTGGGATCATTATCCTGTTGGAAAATGATATCTTCTTCATCAATCCCTGATTCTGCCAAGCTAGGCAGCAAGTGGTCATTTAAAATGTCCACATACTGCTCAGCATTCATCTTCCCCTCAACCTCAGCAAGCATTCCCACACCATTCCATCCCATACAGCCCCATACCATTAAAGAACCTCCTCCAAACTTGACAGTCCCATTAACCTCTCTGTCTGTTAGGCCATCTCCCTTCTTTTTCCATACATACACCTTCCCATCTGACCCAATCCTATTGATTTTGGTCTCATCTGACCATATAACATGCTTCCAGTCCTCTACAGTCCAGTGTTGATGAGCTAAGGCAAAGGCTAGTCTTCTCTGCCTATGTTGATGGAGAGAAGAGGCTTTTTCTTCTTTGTTACTGCCTTGAGATGAGCTGCCTTGAGAACATTCCTCACAGTTTGTGAAGAGACAGGGGTAGTGATGGTGGAATTGATATAATGGTGTGCTTGGACAGCATTATCAGCCTTTCCTGTAGTGATATGTTGGATAATAGCCCTTTTGTCAGTAGAGGGTAAGCTTGGATGGACGTCCTCCACAAGAGTTTTCCTTGTCTGGGTGGCTTTCTTTGATGAACTTGGCCACAGTGGACTTGCATATTCCAGTTCTAGAGGAAATTTGGCGAGCAGAGAGGCCAGCATAAGACAGAGAGAGGATATTATCTCTTTGAGCAGGAGGAGATGGCTTTCATGGTGATTATGACTATGATACATGAGATATTCTGGTTTATATAGTTAGATATAGTCATAAAATAACATAATGACACCACTTTATAATTTATATAATAGTGGCATGATTTTTATGGTGTCATAAATAATGATTTATATAGTTTTAATATACACTCAAAAAACTGTCCACATGAGTCATCATTTTATAAGCCTTATATCTCCACCATATCTCCGCCGATTCCCACGGTGTAGGGCTCAAATAAAAGCCCTGAAGCCATACTACAATGTGGTATAAGTATGTCCTTGAGGAATTTGTTCATTCTCACACAATATCATAGATAGTGAAAAATGTCAAAACATGCGGACAGTTTTTTGAGCCACTGTATATACCAGTTGAATTTTGGCATCAGAAGTTCGATGCTTTCGATGTTTTTGATGTCGGCTCTCGATGCTTTCAGGCATTGACATGCAGATAGCCCTAGATCTCAGGGATTCATCAGAATTTAGATAGTCTTAAATAGATATGATTTGAGTGAGATATATGCACAATCCAAGATACAGGGTGAATGAGTCCCAAGTGTTGAGTGCCAAGTGCTCAGTTCTGAGTTCCGAGTGCCGAGTGCTGAGTGCCGAGTGCTGAGTGCCCCGATGCGTTCGGGCATTCAATCACTGTCAGGAGGTGTTCCCTCATCCACCTCAGTGCCATCAGTGTTGCAATCAAGCTTTCTGCCGTGTGCTGAGTGCCGAGTGCCGAGTTCCGAGTTCCGAGTGCCCCGATGCTTTCGGGTATTAACACCCAGATAGCCCTCGCTCTCGGGGGCCTGTCAGAATTTAGATCATCTCAAACAGATGTGATTTGAGTGAGATATGAGCAAAATACTATATACCGGGTGAATTTCAGCATTGGAAGTTTGATGCTTTCGATGTTTTTGATGTCGGGTCTTGATGCTTTCGGGCATTAACATGTAGATAGCCCTCGATCTCAGGGGTGTGGCAAAATTTAGATTGTCTGAAACAGATATAATTTGAGTATGCAAAATACCACACACTGACTACCGAGTGCTGAGTACCAAGTGCCAAGTGCAGAGAACCGAGTTCCGAGTTCCGAGTGCTGAGTGCTGAGTGCCGAGTGACCCGATGCTTTCGGGTATTAAAAGCCCTCGCTCTCATGGGCCCGTCAGAATTTAGATCATCTCAAACGGATGTGATTTGAGTGAGATATGAACAAAATACTATATACCGGGTGAATTTTGGCATCAGAAGTTCAATGCTTTCGATGTTTTTGATGTCTGGTCTTGATGCTTTCGAGCATTAATATGTAGATAGCCCTTGATTTCAGGGGTGTGGCAGAACTCACATTGTCTCAAACAGATATAATTTGAGTGAGATATTTGCAAAATACTATGTATATACTGACTACCGAGTGCTGAGTGCCGAGTTCTGAGTTCTGAGTTCCGAGTGCCAAGTGCCAAGTGCCGAGTTCCGAGTGCCCCGATGCTTTCGGGTATTAACACCCAGATCGCCCTCACTCTCAAGGGCCCGTCAGAATTTAGATCATCTCAAACGGATGTGATTTGAGCAAGATATGAACAAAATACTATATACCGGTGTAGAGACTCGATCCTGAGTAGCCTCACAATGGCATATATTGCACTGTAGGTCGAGTCTACAATACTATGCATGCAACGCGACACTAGCGCGATAAACGCGACGTTCGCACGACACGCGCGACATAGGCGACACTTGCGCGACTTGCGCGCACTTTAGGCGAATTTTCCCGCGCCTAAGCGCCATAGGGCGCCTGACTTCCCACTGTGTTTTCCCATGTCCAACCAAGTTCCCAGGTATGCATTTCTCCATTTATCATTTATTTCAACATCGTACCATGTTTATTTTCACTTGGTACACATTTTTTCATTACACATTTTTTTTACTTTACACAACACACATTACCACGGACCACCATCATCATAGACAGTCACCATCTCCGAGTTTTTATTATGTTTTGAATAAATCATTGCAAGCCCTAGTAGCAGTTAGCTCTAGTGGCCATATCCGCATCAGTTGTCTTATCAGCGTCTCAGTACACGTCTTAAACATCTCACTATCCGCTCGCATACCGCTTTCACCCAGTTCCGCTTTTCGACGCGCGACTATCCCGCGCTTCGCGCGCCTATAGCGCCTTTGTTCCCGCGCTTTGCGCATTCCCCCTAGAGTTGACCAGTGGATATTTGCTTTCTCCGCTTCCCCTAAGGGACGAACATATCGCACTCATATTTTCCTCCCTTCAACAATTATATCAGCTGCACCCTCAGCTGAGTTGAAGATCCTTCATCGGTAGTCGGGACTCAATGGTCGATTGTCGGGATTTGATAGTCAGGGCTCGGATATTGGTACACTTCACTTGATTTTCGGTAGTTGGAACTTGGCATTTGGCATTTGGTAGGCTTGGATGATGTTGGCTTTCAAAGATCTATTATCATATATTGCTCAATGAAATACCAGACGATCGGAAGTGTGCTGGACATCACATATTCATTTGTCGAGACCCGGGTCTCAGAACTCGGTACACTTCGCTCGAGTTTCCACTTCACCCCTTTGCAAGGCTCCATGCCATACTACATCATTAGATGACTTTGAATTATTACCTCCATGATATACAACTAGCTGAGCTCCATCATGTCTACAATTATCATTCTCCTGGGCCCACCCGTTTATATTATATACCCCTACGTCGGCCTACCCGTCTATGCAATATATGTCTACCATTGGCCCCACCCGTATATAATAAATCTTTCACCGCTCCCTCGGCCCACTCGTCTACAAAATAATACCAATACGTCGGCCCACCCGTCTACAAAATAATATTAATTCGTCGGCCCACCCGTCTAATATGATATATATCTGGGCCCACCTGTCTATGTGATAACAAGCACCCTTGATATACCCGGCTATTTGATACATATCTACCTTGGTACACCCATCTACATAATATCCAACTACCTTGGCCGATCCGTCTATTGAAAATTCATGTCCATCGGCCCACCCATCTACTTTACATATTCCCCACCTGGGCCAACCCGTCTCCATCGGGAATAATAACACTCCCAGCCCATCTGTCACAGTCGAGGATATATCTACCTTCGGCCCATGGTCCGCTGGCCCGTATCATACGGGATATTATGCACGTCCGTTCACTCGTATAATACGGAGATATGTTACTGCAATATGTGGCATATCTGTATTTATATCTCTTTATTTTTCTTTCTTTCTTTTCTGTTATCCCTCCCATATCCCTCCCCATTTAATAGTCATTATAGCGGCCGTTCCTTCCATTTCCTTTAGTTTTTCGTTTGTCTGGGGCTCAGATATGTACTTATCTGTGACATCATACTATTAGTCATCATTAACAGCTGGCTCCTCGGCATGTTGAGGAGCCAATTTTGGCTTCACCGGTGTTTGTATGCCTCCCTAAATCCTGCGAGGCCCGTCAGGTCAATTTAAGGCTTAGAACCAGCTTAAATATATATTGACAAAAATGTATTAGAAATTAGAGTTATCACTCAAGAGCCAAAATGGTGTTCATTGCACAAACTCTGCATCTACAACTAATGGACAACTAGTAATAATGGGTCCCCAAGATGATGTGAGTGATTCTTTTAACATTTGATGAAAACTAAAATAAGGTTAGCTATACGTCAGTGCTATTCATGCACAAAATTGCGAGAGCAAGCCAGGTTACAGAAGGCTGAGGAGTGCTGCATGCAAAGAATCCAAAGAGAAGCTGAGGGACAACGAAGAGCTGAGATGGCTGCTCAAAGGCAAACAGGAGGGGAAAGAGTGCAAACACCAAGGAGATCGAGGTGGCCATGTTGGTTATTGAAAATGCTAGGTCATGATGGGCAGGAGTAGATGTCGAAATTGCATGGATGATTGAACTGTTACATTACATTTTATCAATAAGTGTTAAACTTATGTGCAGGGTACGTACTATGGATGCCTATGGGGGTGAGTGTGTTCACATGCTGTGAACAAACGGTGGCCAATGCCGGGTGGGCAATGACTTTGAGCAGCATGGCTTGAACTCAAAGAAGGGTCGACACACTTGCACCTGTAGACGGTGGGGAACAATTTCGATCAACATGACTATTAACATACTCACAGCTGTGAACAATGGGAAATGACTTCAAGCACCATGGCTCAAAGTCAAAGGAGGATCGATACACCCACAGACTGTGAACGGTGGGCAATGACTTCTATCAGTATGGCTCAAGCACAAAGTAGGATCGACACACTTGCACCTGCAGACAGTCGGGAATGATTTTGATCGACATAGAAGGAGGATTGACACTTGCATCTGTGGACAGTGGGGAATGACTTCAATCAGCATAGCTCAAAGTCAAAGGAGGATCAACACACCCACAGACTGCAAATGGTAGGCAATGACTTCTATCAGTATGGTTTGAGCATGAAGTAGGATCGACACACTCACAGCTGCAAAGGCAGATAATGACTTCGAGCAGCATGGCTCGAGCTCAAAGACACTCAGCTACAAAAACTCCTTGTTGGTATTAGTGGAAGCAGGTACATTGACATAAACTTCAATCTGCAGGAAAGGACATTAGTATGTTTGTTCAGACGATATAGGTGCAAATTAGCTGATACTTAATCCATCTCAGTGGTCACACATCCTCACCATCCTCGATGCTATCTGCAACCTGTTTTGTTTAGAGACGACAACCAAAGAGTACCTTGGGAAATGGACTATGTCATGTCAGCTGTATGAGATACATCAGGAAGATGCATTCAAGAGAAGAAATAATTTAAAAAATTGAAGTCAATCTAATGATGAACACGATGCTGGAAAGATAATAAAAAGGACAACCACTAAGACAAGGTAGTGGTAAGCAAGAAGCAAGAAACAAAAGACCAGAACCGACAAAGATGAGAATGATCAATGTAATATGCCATAGATGATAGCAGTATCTTCAATGTCATCACACTCCTGGACTGCAATAGCATTGAGAAGAGCATCATGTACAGAACTGTCATGTTAAGAGTGAAAAACCCATTGGAGTTGGATGCTGTATCATGTAACAGTATATATTCCATGTCTTGCTGTGAGGCCGCCCATCCTTTGATAAAGTTAAGTCTCTCCTTTTTCAGGATCAACTTAATGATCTGCAATGCTTCCATCAGGACTGGGCTGAGGCGATTCCTTTTCTTGGTGTACATCTCGCTACTCAATGAGAACACCCATTCGCATGGAACAGTGGATGCCTATATCAGGAGGTAGTCCATAGCAACAGTGTAGACAGTTGGAAACATGCTCTGAGATGCCTGGTTAAAAAGCAGGTCAAAAGGTATTATGTGAAAGTATAAAAGAGGAAGGTGGATAATGATGAAAAAATGTTATGAGTGAAAACAGGATAGGAAAAGCAAATACAACAGTATGACGAAATGGGTGCACAACATGGATGCATTCAACATTGGAAAGACACCAGGAGGCAGCAGCATGGAAATAGTTTGAGTATAAAACAAACTTGCTACAAAGGTGGCAGCAGGACATTGCTCAGAAGGGGTATCACAACTAGCAATTTGTCAAGACTTACAAGTGTAGTCACCATGAGTTGACCAGGGCCTTGTTCAACACTATCTTATCAGAAACAGCTCAGTGACTCAGATGAAATGAGATTTTGAGATACATATTAAATGTAAGCACATCAATCAGGTGCAATAAGCAAGTTGATGTGTTTTGATGGCTCAGTGCATTGATGACTGAAATAAAAACAAACAAGCATTGAGAGCTGGTATTAAATGAGAATGGTAACAGCAGATGAGAATAAGCAGGCAAAAACAGATGAGAATGAGAACAATGATGAGTAAGCTAGATCACTAGTGAGTGCAGTGATATGAATCAGAAATTCAACCAAGGCAGTTGAGGGTGAGGCAAGTATGAGTGCTAGTTGTGGACAATATTGTCAAACTATGAAAATTTACAATGTCATATGCAAAAACAGTGACCATGATTATTGTATCTTGAGAATTTTGTCCAAGTCCAAAACTCAGCATGAGTTAATGTTTAATGTTCAACATCAATGTCTAATGCTAATTCAATTATCTCACATCAAACCTTACTCCTCTCCTCTTCTTTTCAGGACCACACTAGCAATCTCCACTGACATAATCTTACTGTGCAGTATCTGTGCAGGCAGTGCTGTTTGATACTGCTGCTTCTACACTCCACAGATTCCTTATATAGTTTCACTTACCTTGTTACTATAGGCACTGGTTTGGACACTTTTTCATGATTTGAATCTCTGAGCCTGGGACTGCAGATATTAGTGCTTTGATGTCAGCAGTACTGAAGAGCATTTTATATGGTGAATATCACAATGGTTTTGTCTGTTTCATACTCGCCAAATAGGCTCACCTCTCCAGACTTTCAGTACTTGTGTTCATAGGTACAATCTGGGCTTTGACTAATCTTCCTGTCTCTATCTTCAGTCCCTATCAATTCATATGCATTACAATGAAACGCATCTGTTGAAAATGAATTAGTATGCATGTGCTAGTCTGCATCACCATTCTTCATCATAGATTCTTGCAGCAGCAGTGAGTGTGGTCTCAAATTGTTGATTTACAAGGTAAAACAATAGCATATCTTCACATTATCTTCATCTGAGTCAGAAAGGCCTTTGTTTATGGAGGCCAGAACAATGTGAACAACCTCCATTGCATAGGCAGATTTTTTTGTCTAAAGCTTCTATATTGTTTTTGCCTACAGCAGTCATGGGAATCAATAGCTCTGGTAATGAAGCAACAAAAGTTATCACATGCAAGAGCCTAACTTGGACTGAAATTATATGCAGGCCAAATGAATGAATTGAAGATTACTCATGTACATTTTGG
>NW_024540986.1:0-12690 GCF_016647625.1 Suillus subalutaceus
GAGCATGATGTGAAAAGCCTCAATTGCTTCGTCATAACGTTGTGCACCATGAAGCGCTGCATGCTTCAGCTCGTACCCACGATAAGACGAAGGATTAAGTTCAATGACCTTCGTATGAACAGTATTAGCACAATTGTGAGAGCAATGACAGATATCATCCGCACCATTTCCGCGTCGGAAAGGGCTTTCGGATAGAGGTATCGTCCCAAGTTCGCTTTACTGCGGTACTCAAAAAAGGAGTCATACGAGGAATCCAGCGCGAATGCCGCAGAAAGTGCGTTTTCAATAGACCAGAGTTGAACCTTCCCTTCGTCATCTCCACTGATGAGCACGTCTCCATTGGGAGAAATTGCGGCAAAACAAACCCGGGCTGTGTGTTCGAATGCCTGTCCTATCTGCTGGTGCGACTTTGTGCTCCACAACCGCACAGTCTTGTCGCCCGAGGAAGTGGCAACGAAGGAGCCATCAGAAGAGATGGCGAGCGAGTCGATGGAGTCAGTGTGACCGATACAAGGCATACCGATCTGGTCTCCATTCAATGAGTTGCAGAACTTGACTGTGTAGTCACTTGATGCGGAGACAAGTTGTTGGCCGTCAGGTGACCATGCAACGCTTGTGATCAAATCTTCATGGGCCTTGATCTCGAGAAGAAGCTCAGCGTTATCGGTCCGCCAAACCTGGATGGTACCGTCCAAGGATCCGGAGGCTAACTTTAGCCCATCTGGACTCAATGCCACACCCAATGCCCAACTGCTATGACCATGGAGTGTTGTGAGGACAGCACCAGTCTCCGCGTCCCATAAAACGATCATAGAGTCTAATGACCCACTAGCGAGTTTCCTGCCGTCGAGAGAGAAGCACACCGAATTCACCCAGCCTGTATGCTTCACCAGCGGATCGAATACCATCTGCCTGCTCTCAACGTCCCAAATGATGATAGTTTTATCCTTTCCACCACTCGCGATTCGTTTATTGTCTGATGATACGGTGACTGATCGCACCCAGTCCTTGTGTCCCTCGAATGGTCCTCCTAACAATTCTCTGTTCTGCACATCCCAGATTCGCAGGTTCCTTGACCCCGTGACGACTTGTCGGCCGTCTTTGAAGAACGCCACTGCCGACACTGCGCTCGTGTGCCATCTAATCGTTCGCGATGATGCGGGTTGTGTTATCTGCGGCGCCTGCGCTGGTGTTGCTCGCCTTCTCACACTAAGATAAGCTTGTTTTGCTACATCAAGCACTCCTGACATACGATCGCGTTGACCTAACAGACCTATTAGTTTGTCGATGGCATTCGACACTTGATGATAAACGTACTTTGGGGATATGGCGACTACGTTGTGGACTTTTGTGGGTCATATGTGATGACTCGTGACGTTGGATTATCCAACTCATGTACTTATGCGACGCTGATTTTTGAATGTTGGCTCCGTATGCCACGGAGTTGCCGATACGCGTCGCACCGACCGATCCGGACGCTAATTTCAGCCGGGGATTGTGCGACTTAATGTTGCATTTCCGAATGACAGCACAGTGAATTCGGGAATCGAAATACGCTCGAGGGTAGTCTTCGAAAAATGTAGAACACTGGCCGTCAGCAACTACGACTCCGAACCCCCGCGCAGCCCAGATTCCCATATCTCCCTGACGCCCTCCTTAAACCACACGACATTCCACACCACCAAACCCCTGTGCATCAATCATACACCGTCGTCGGAAGGAGTGCTAGCAATGCGGCGAGCGTGAAGGTGAGAGCGACGTCGCTGCTGAGGGGTAGAAGTGGGGCTTTGACGGTGGAACGAGGGATGTCGATGAGGTGACTGACGTGTTCCGGTGGGAGTGGTGCTGGAGGTGGGAGTTGATCTCATGGCTGTGGGTGGGGACGCTGGTGCTGGTGCTGGTATCGGGGAAAACCGACTCGTCCGCGGATCGTTAGAGTTGGACCTGGTGAGATGGTATATGGGTGGGAAGAAACGTATGTACCTGTAGGGCGGTCCAAAAGAGTTGAGCACGGATAGATTGTCGCAGCAACGATTGTGCGTGGCTTGGTCTACTGGTGAGGTAGATGGAAATTAAGAAGGAATTGCTCGAATTTGGGAGATTTGTCTACGAGGCGCTCCATGACGCGTTCGTGTATCTGGCAGAAGTTTTATGCGTGCTGTTTCAATCACTAACAAAGAATAATGTATGAGGGACTGGCGTACCGATCTTATCGTCTTCTTGAAGCCTTTCCGGTTTGTACACAAGTACTTCAAAATTTATGTCGGGGTTTAATTTGATTTGCCATGCAGCGACTATTCGGAACTCCACGAGTTTTGAGACGGGATGTTGGTAGAGATCCTGTGCATCTGGCAGTCGGCAGACAAACGGAAAGAGCCTTCGAATTCTTTGGTTTTCGTGCTGCAGTAGGAATGAACTGATTAGGTAAGTGCCAGTGGCCGCGCGACAATATTCGGGATATCAGGTACTATATCGTAGCGGCGCTGGGAAACGCCAGTCCCCGACTTCAACTTCAAGAAATGACGACGGATTGGTAGTAAACAGTCTATCGATATAGCAATCAGGCGCTTCGCAGATCAGATGCAGCACTACTTGAAATTTGACAATAGTATTCGAGTGACTCGAGTCAGGCTAATCATCATCAGCCTCCAGCTCAATGTCAAAGATGTCATGGCTCTCCGTCGATAACTTTGAGTTCTTAGCAGGTGACTGACCTCCGAGCTCGTTAGTAGTCTTCCTTTTGCCTTTGGGATAATGGAGAGCTTTCTTCGTGTAGGCTGCACGTGGCAGCAACTGCATACGCCGAAATGACTGCTTTTGAAACAGGCATCGGTCATTCCCGCTCTCGATCTGTACGAATATCTCTCACCTCTGCCAGCGCATTCTATTTGCATTCTAGATGGACTAACATGTCCTTGACAGAGCGCGAGACAATTTCCTGTGACAAACGTCCAGTAACGAGCACGCCAAACTCATGAGCAAGAATTTGATAGCAAGCAGCCTTATCTGAGAGTAAATAACAGCTCAAGAACAGAAAATATGCCAGATAAACGTCACCCAAAACACTTGCTCCAGCATGAAATAGGTGTAGTGCGCGTTGCCGGGCATGATTAGCGAGTGCATCACACGTTTTTCGATGAGAGAGCTTGTTGTAGAGTGTGCGATAGCGTGGTGCTAATCGAGGAATACATGTCTAGATGTCAGTGCGTTTCAGCTTCTCTAAACGGCGAGGAATATCATCAACAGATGCTGAAATCCACTGTAAAGACATGGCTTAGAGACTTGCACAGCTGCTGGATCGAGAGCAGGAGGTGCGCTGATGATAGGAGGAGTACGTACTAGAGTAGTTGCCAAATTGAGACCGTACAAGTTCTGAAACTCAGCAGCAAGTAAAGTGCCCCGTGATCTTGTGCAAGCAGGTGGGACTGATGCGGTCAAGAGACTCTTGAAGAGGATATCATCTGACATGCTTGCGAGCTCTGTGCGTCGAGAAGCGAAATGAGATACAATTGCATCGACACTGCGTTCTTTATTTCGCGCGTCGGATCTTTTAGTACCAATACGCCGTACAACACCACGCAGGACAGGCGCGGACAAAGCAGACAAATTTTCTGCACAGCAAGCATCAGTGTAGGAAAACCATCGAGGATCATCTTTTAGTCTGGACATAATGCACGAGGCAGCAGTTGGGAGGGGAGAGCCTTGTTGAACAGGTTCTCGATAATTCTTGAAGCATTTGAATACACTACAGCACACATATGCAGCAGACTCGAAATGCGCGCGACTGAAAGTCATCGAAATGTCATCCAGATGAACAGACAGACATACTCTATCAAAAACTACAGCCACTGTGACAGATCGATAGGGGAGACCACATTTGAGACATAGGCTGTTAGAATGGGAGGCGAGCGATAACTGTAACCAACAGCAAAAAAATTCGGCAGTTGCATATATAAATTTATGATATTGTCGGTAGGATATGATTGTATATCATGAAGGATGTTGTGAGGTGGGCAATCTTTAGCATCGAGTACTCGAGGCGCCGTACTGGGGTGTTTCGAGAGAAACACAGACATTCTGGAATCTGAATATTATCAATAAAACAAGCACACAGAAAGAAACCGAAAAGACATACACACAAGTTTAGCTATAGAGACGATAGACTTCGATCGATCAACTGTACAGTTTTTTCGAAAGGGTTCCCACGCATCGAGGTATAGGTGCCTGGGGATTTGGATCCGACAAAACCCTCCTCCCACTCCGTGGGAAGTCGGGGATGTCGATATCGGGTGGAGGCGTTGACTTGTCCATGATGGAAAGTCAAGTCCAAATCGAGTCAAGGATTTGGACTTGTTTGGCTTTTGCACTGGTAGTCAGTGAACTTAGAGCCTAGAGGTACCAAAGACTTGTTCAACGACATACACAAGTTGATATTAGGCTGCCCAGGTATTGTAAAGACTTAGTAGTTATTCTGTGGCCGTTAGCTGACTCTTGTTCCAAGTTGTTTCCACAACATTCGACTCATGCGCTCAATGCACCTCTACCATGTCACTGTCAGCTCGTCGTATGGAATCATTCGACTTTTCTGTGCGCGCCGTTTTCAGCAGTTTGTATTGTTTTTATTTCCATTGCCTTAGGGAATACACTCGATTCTACTTTTTAAATTCTGCTTTCGAAGTGTGCTAAATGAGTGGTACGACTTCATGATACAAGTATAGGAGCAGCAACTATCACAACACGCTCTAAGACTCGCATATCCCCTTGCGGGCCACTTTCCCTGAATACTGATCATGACCTTGTCTACACTTCTTTAGCACAGATTCTTCCGCTAATACCACTGATCTCCATTTTCACCGCTTAGTGCAATGGTACCAGCATCTATCGTGCCGAACTGCGATCGACAACATGGAAATACACGTGTAGCATGACCTAGGCCTGAACCCTGAACGTTGAGCCTCTCCTGTCCCTCTCAGCCGAACTACATCCACAGTCCCCATATCCCTACCCCCGTCTTGCCCTCCCACCCATTCCGCCCACCACTCTGCCCATCCTCGATCCTCGTCATTTTACTTCATCACACCATCATGCCCGGTAGCTTAGAAGGCCGATATATCAGACTTGAAGGTGGGTTGCTCCATATCACCTTTGTATCCGTTTCGTGATTCTCACACTATTTTTACAGTCATCGGCGGAAAAAATCTTCAAGTCCCCTCCGAGCGCATTCCCGCAGGCATTTACATATCCACCAATGTCGACTCCCGGAGACGCTGGAAATCGGCTATCAGTGTCTTATCATCTGATGAATCTGCATCGTGGGGCCACACTGTGACTCTGTAAAGTCCATGGAGACTTTCCGATGCGACGCGAGAGCTGAACTTCGGTTTCTAGATCATCCCATGCCTCACCTGCATTATCGATAGAGATCTGGGCGTCCTATGAGGTCGGTCGAATGCTAGGCAATGGAGAGGTCATTGGTAAACTTCAAACGTCGTGGGATGAGCTACTCAATCATGGAGATGAACTTTTCAGTAAGCTTCTCGTCATTCATACACATACTAACATCTCGTAGTTTTGTCCTTCCCACCCGTTCGTGGTGTCCACCCTTCCCTCACGCTTAAGGCCGCCGTTGTACATACTTGCGACAATCAGGACGGTGCACTGTCTGATGTGAGTGGCGTTGGTCTCTACTGTTGGCTTTTGCTGACAGAACACCAAATGTAGTCCCTCGTAGATTGCGAGATCGCTCGAGACACAGATGCGGGCCACGCACAATTTGCCGCATACATGACGAGCGAGACGGTCTCTCACCTGAACGATGCAGTGCAGCATTTTCAGTTGGTTGTGGACCAGTGTCCGGTCAGCCATCCTGACCACGCAACAGCCCTCACCAACCTTGCGTATGCGCGCCTTCGAGGGTATGTTCGCAACGATCTTCAAGACATTGATACCACCACTTCCCTGTTCCGCGAAGCCCTTGCATTGCGTCCGCAGGGCCATCCCGATCATCCATTATCTCTATATAATCTCACCGTCGCGCTGACTTGGCGCCACAACAAGAAAAGTACCGCTGCCGACATCCGCGAAGCCGCCAAACTGTATCATGAGCTACTGCCTCTCTGTCCAGAGGGCACCTACCTTCGGAGCATCGTGGCAGGGGCAAACGGTGTCGATTATGTGATCTGCGGATGCAACAATCTTCCAGAAGACACATCTGATGAAGGCATCCACCTTCGACGAGTCATCCTCGAGCTCTGTCCTCTGGGCCATCAACGCCGTCCAAAAGCACTTTACGCGCTTTTACAATCACTCCACACACGCTTTATACAATATGGCAGCATCGATGATCTAGATGAGAGCATAAGACTCGGTCGTGAAGCCGTTTCTCTGCTTCCCGAGGGACATCCTGGGCGTGATAGCTACTTGAATGAGTTGGCTTTCTCACTCGAAGACCGCTTCAATCACCAAGGCAAAGCTAATGACCTCGATGAGGCCATCTCTTTGTACAAAGAAGCGCTGCGCCTGTGCCCTGTTGGACACGAACCCCGTGATACCTCATTGGACAACCTAGGGCTTGCCCTCCTCAGCCGTTTCAACAAACATGGCAACATTGATGACATCACCCAAGCTATCAGCCTCCATCTCGAGGCACTGACATTGCGCCCACCTGGGCATCCAGATCGTGATACCACGCTTAACAACCTTGGCCTCGCGCTCGACACCAGATACAACAAATTGCATGTCATTGATGATCTTAATGAGGCTATTGATCGGTATCGCGAATCCCTTCGGTTAAAGCGGCATGACCATCCAGAGCGCCATAAATTTCTTTCCAATTTGAGCGCGTCGCTCTGCTCTCGTTTCACGCAAACTCGGGATAATGAAGATATCGAGGAGGCCATTAATCTCTGCCGAGAGTCATTGGCGGCTCTGTCTTCGCTGCACCCGGACAGATGGTTCAGCTACACATGGCTGAAGGAAGCCTATTTAGCTCGTTACCGGATTCTACACGACCCTGATGATTTATCGCTCGCGGTGGACAACTTCAGACTCGCATCGGGACATCCTACACAAGGATTTCCTCGGCGTATCAGACAGGCTATTGGCTGGGCTCGCCAAGCGGAAGTCTATCAACACGAATCTGCCCTCGAAGCATACCAAATGTGCTTTGAGCTTTTCGACAGCCACGTGATGACGCGATCGTCAATTATCTCACGGCGTGAGGCTGCAACCGCTTTTCGTGGTGCACAGTTGCTACCAGTAGATGCAGCCTCATGTGCCATACGTCGTGACAATCTACGACAGGCAGTTGAACTCGTGGAGCAGGGCCGTGGCCAGCAGTGGTCGCTAGCTTCCCGACTCAAGACTCCAGTTGAAGACCTTGAGTCAGCAAATCCGAACCTGGCGCACAATTATTTGGAGCTGAGCAAGCGCGTTTCCAATGCCGCACAGAGTTCTGCAACCATCACGGACAGAGCTGCTGCTGATCGGGCAGCAACCAAGTACAGGAAGCTTATGGAGCAGTGGGAAGCTGCAGTGGCTGAAATCCGTAATCTTCAAGCGTTCTCGCGGTTCCTGCTCCCACCTTCCTACGAAGATTTGCAAGCGGCAGCGCGCCAGGGCCCTGTCATCATCCTCATTGCCAGTCAATATTCGTGCAGCGCTATCATCGTCCCGACGTCAGGAGAGCCTAGTCATGTTCCCTTGCCGTCTGTCACTCTCGTAGATCTGAACAATCTCAAGGAGCGTTTCGCCAGGGCCATACGACACGCATCTATCATGGGCCCAAAGGTGCCGCGGAACGATCTAATAGTACTCTTGCGGACAGTATGGAAAGAGATCATGCTACCCATAGTCAACGTACTCGAGCATGTCCTTGAGCTAAAGCACGGTTCTCGAATCTGGCTGTGTCCAACTGCAGCTTTCACGTCTATTCCTCTCCATGCAGCTCACCCCTTTCAAACGAACGCAGATCGCTCTAAAGAGCCATGCCTGGAGGATCTCTACATCTGCTCTTACACGCCGACACTTTCGGCTCTGGTCAGATCTAGACAGATGATGAAGAAGCGTGTTGCTCCATCCTTCGTGACAATCGGACAGAGTCAACCGGGTGCAGGGAAAGGCAAGGCGCTCTTGACCGTTGACAGCGAGCTCGAGCTTGTCCGTAAGCTCGTCCCGGCGATGGCCAACCGTACCACCATTTCTGGTGATGCAGCCACACGAGCAGGTGCACTTGAAGCTTTGGAAGAGAACACCTGGGTGCACCTCGCTTGCCATGGCAAGCAGGATTCTACTCAGCCTTACAATTCCCACTTCGTCATGAGAGATGAACATCTGACGCTGCTTGATATCATGGAGAAACATATTCCGCATGCTGAGTTCGCATTCTTATCCGCTTGTCACACCGCCGTCGGCGATAAGGAGACGCCCGACGAAGTGATTCACCTTGCAGCTGGTCTCCAGTTTTCGGGGTTCAAGAGCGTCATTGGCACGCTGTGGGAGGTCGACGATGCTGTTGCAAAACACGTTGTCAAAGCGTTCTACGAGAATTTGTTCGCTGATATGGAGGATGGTCGTGTCATGGACTGTACGAAGGCGGCCTGGGCACTCAACCGTGCTACGCACACTGTGAAGACGAAAGTGCCGCTTGAGCAGAGGATGGTTTTCATTCATATCGGTGTGTAGTTCTATGTCGTATTGCTATCACTTGGTACATATTCACAGTTGTTGATCTGCGATCCTCTTTCATCCTGTTGTTTGTAAAAACGAGACTCGTATTTTTGCGCTCCAGCTGTCTCGTTTTTGTATTATACACTACTCGTGTTTTTGTTGACTAGAATGTTCATCAAAGATTTTGCGTACTCGACTCGTTTGCAGCCTCGTCTTCTGCTTTGCTTAGGTAGTACGAGCCAGGCTAGTCTGGCTGACTCGTGCCTTCCAGTCATATTATTCTTCAAGCTTCAAGCGGCCCAGCCCTTCTGCACCATGACCTCGACTAACCACTGCCAATGTAATCAACGTCAAGTTAGGAGCAGGGCTCACCCATACAAACATGCGCACCCGTCAATGTTGGTAGTCTGGTCAATTCTAGATGGCTGCTTTGGCTTGACAATGGCCCATCTGCGTACTGCTTACATCCGATTCAAAATTCATTTCCTATAGTGAGCACTTATAGTTTCATACAGATTACTCATACTTGTGAAAGACCCGGCAATCTTCAAGTACCTCCTCGCCTCATCCTCAAACCTACCTCCCGTTAACGTTAGAACGAAGTCGTGATTTTTATCGGCGATGGACGCATTCACTGATGGGCCTGTCACTGGTGTCAGCCGGATGTGGGAATGGCTGTCAATATTCCGGTCGGGTAGATTTGAGGCAGTGAGTGTAGCTCTGCACATGGTGAGATTAGCTTAGAGATACGCCAGGCGCAAGGGCACGTACGTATGCCAGCCACGGCTGTGGAAGTGGGTCCTGGGAACCCTGACCAACATTTAATGAACTGGTGTTGGAACCAAACCGTCCGATCGCCGTGCGGCAGACTAGATCTAGGATAGAAGTGATTATGTGCAATCAGAGAGGCTCCAATAGCGATCAGGCAAGATTGGATCGTTCGAGCCACCGGTATGTAAGCACAGCTGCCTCGGTCCTGTGGAATATCACGCTGTCGTAGTTGAGATCAAAATGGATATATTGAAGAAGCCCACGTTCAAGCCCAGTGAAAACTGGACATGGCCAAAACCGTTGAGATCGAGTGGAATATGACGAATTTAGAAGCACAATATTTCACCACAGGAGACTCGCTGTGGAGACTAATAGAATATTTCGCGTCTGTTGATATCTTCTCGAATGTTGTAGGGTATGTTAAGAATATCCATAGCATATTTCACCACATTTTGGTTCAGTTCGCATGGTACGACAAAATCGATTGTATTCGAGTCAATTGTGCTATAATCTACTAGTACAAATGCTTCAGTCCACGATCATAAAACACACGATAGGGCCATATAGGACAATAATGATAATGCGGAACCGGAGCAAGCACAAGCAATCGGGAGGCAACCAGCAGGCGACAGCGAAAGAACAGGAATGATGTGGGCAGGCGAGGGAGATGAGCAAGCACAAGCAATCGGGAGGCAACCAGCAGGCGACAGCGAAAGAACAGGAATGATGTGGACAGGCGAGGGAGACAAGCAAACACAAGCAATCGGGAGGCAACCAGCAGGCAATACCAGGCAAGCTAATACATGAGACTGTCGACGACATCACTGTTCTTCGTCCAGCGCCCTGCCTTTTCCTACCAAGTCTCAGCAACACGATAATGGGAGTGGCAAAGTTGTACTTACCAGTTCTCCAGCCTCCCTATCATAAGACTGCGGACAAAAGTGTTAGTAGAATCCATGAAAGGATATAGTAGTGAATCAGTGTCATAATACCTGGATCTGCGCCTCATTCAATGTAGAATAATAGGCATTGAATTCATTGGTGGAACCAGGTGTAACCTGTTTAAGCCAGCGCAAGGCACAAAGGTTCCTATGCAATTTAGATAAGCACCAATCTGTCACGAATTCCGAACACAAACCACTATTCTTTCCTGAACACTCGTAAGACACCCGTTAAGCGCCCATCACAAGCGCCTGTCATTAGCGCTCAGTCAGTGTCTGTACCGATAACCTTCACAAACCCTAACCCGAACCCATCCTTTACATACCCGAGCTTCTCTATCCCGTTAGCGCCTACTACCCTTATCTCCGATATCCCCAACTTCGACTTCCTTTCGCAAGCGATTAAGTCACGTGACTCTAGAACCTCCGAAAACCCTTGTACAGCAATGACACGTTTCATGACATCATAGGTAGTTATATTTAGATCATCGTACGATTCCCTTTCCTATTTAATGATTGGCTAGTTAGTTCATTCTCAGATTCAGTCTCCGTTTCAATATATGTATATAGTTAGCTCGTTGTAGTCAGTAGTTCTCCAGTTCAAACCTCTTTTGTATTAGCTCACTGCTAGCAATCCTAAGACGTCCCTGCTCATTATCTTCTTTTGTTGTGATACCTTTCGTTTAAGTCCTAGTCTCTGCCCCTGCATTAATTCGTTAAAAGGGTTGTGGCACAATCCGTTCAATGAGAAAGCACATGCTTACCGCCCTTTCTTCATTGGACCTGGCCGCATTTTTGCAGGCTTCTTCGAAGATGAAGGAGTCCCAGTGGCAGGAGCATCGTTCACCTGAGGGAGTGCAGCAGGGTTACCAGGCGCGAGAGGAATGTTTGTGGGGACCATGGTCTTTGAAGTGGACGGCAGTCCCAGCTTCAAACTTAAAATGGTCTTGGCGGTATCCAGCACAGTGGCACTTGTCGGTACAGTCGCGCTTGTCGGTACAGCTGATTTCACCAATGGCTGACAGGTCAAACCCATACTACAGATGGGTTGTGGTTACTAATACCGTGCAGATGGAGTAGATAGTACTTACAGGGGATTCGTCAAAACAATGCAGCCATGAGTCGGTGGTTGGTTTTCTTTCTCGGCTGTGGGTGATGGGGGTGGTATTGGAGTCACTACAGATGGCAGACTCGCATCAGGGTGTGGTATCGGAGACACTACAGGTGCCAGACTCGCATCGGGGGGTGGTATTGGAGACACTACAGGTGCCAGACTCGCAACGCTACTAGCAGCGCTGGTGGTGTTGTCTTCGAGTGTTGGCTCGGGTTCGACAGTGCTGTCCGAGTGGGACTCAAGAGCGAGTGGGCAAACAGATTCGCCTAAAAAATACACATGAGTATGCGCTTGCGAAAAACATATGACCATACCTTCGGATTCAACAGTGAGAGGGCTAACAGATTTGCCTGAAAATACACATGAGTATATGCTTGCAGATAAAAGAATACAATACCTTTGACAATGAGAGTGTTACAGTCAAGTACGCCCTATTCATTTCCTTTCTCTCACATCATTGTATTACATCACGATCACATCTTGCCGTCGCTAGATGATCTATTCTCGTCTTATCTCTGACTCGTCCCATCTCTGACTCATCTCTATGACCTCATTGTACCGGCCCCTAAAGTTGTTACCGTTTACTATATAAACTCGTTGTATACTATGTAGTTCTTTACTTTAATCTTACTAGGTTTTACCTGGAACTTCCTTCGCTTAAGACCTCCAATCTTAAGTCGTATTGAATGTGATTCAAGTCGAGGACACTCTCCTAGACTTGTCTTAGAAACTACTGAACTTCGGTATACGCCGAAGCCTTGAACCGACCTTGGCCGATTACTCTTATCGAGTAGCCATACGTCAGAACCATCCTAGTTCGTAACAAAAGATTAAAGTCTTTCTACGAATACATCGCTATCACGCGTTGTAAAACCCAGAACAGAACAAACCCTGGTCATCACGACAGATAGAACCCCAGGTCCCCCGAAGCTAACAAGCTGACGTCCTTGACACCAATCTTTGGCGCTTTGAACCTAGGTGCTGTACCACCCCTACCACCTTTGAACCCCCCCGATGTCTTCTACGAAACCCATTGAAATCAAAATCGGTTCTCCCCCGGTCTTTGACGGGGATAGAGATAAATCCGAGGGATTCTTGATGTCGTGCCAGTCCTATCTCGATATTAATGAGAAATCTATGTCGACGACAAACAGAAGATCATTTTCGTAACCTCCTTCATGAATGAAGGGAACGCAC
>NW_024540987.1:0-12666 GCF_016647625.1 Suillus subalutaceus
CATTCCAAGAGAAACAGATTTCCATTCTTGTTGTGGTTATCACTTGGCCAAGACCAGTTAAGACGAGTCTCCGTGGAACTGCCCATGAGTGAATCTTCAAGGCGTGTTTCTGATAGAAAAAACACCGTTATCATCGACAGTTTTCGAACCGCGTAGTCCAAGAGAAACAGATTTCGATTCTCTTGTGGTTATCGCTGAGCTGAGACCAGTTGAGATGAGCCTCCGAGGAACTGTCCATGAGTGAATCTTCAAGGCATGTTCAAATCTGCGCAGTTCAACAGAAACGGATTTTGATTCTGTTATGATAATCACTTGGCTAAGATAAGTTAAGATCTTCCGAGGAAACCATCCATGAGTGAATCTTTAGGTGGGTCTTTCCGATAGGAAAAAGCCATGTTATCAGCAGGTTTCGAAGCTGCGGAGTCCAAGAGAAACAGATGTCGGCTCTGTTGTGGTGGCCACTTGGCTAAGACCAACCGTGATGGGCCTCCGACGAAACCATCCACGAGTGAATGTCAAGGCGTGTTCCGATAGAAAAAAACTGGACACGACAGACAGGTTTCGAACCGCGCAGTCCCAAGAGAAACAGATTTCGATTCTGTTGTGGCAACCACTCGACTTAGACCAGTTAAGATGGACCTCTGAGGAAACGATCTATGAGTGATTTTCAAGGCTGGTTCCAATAGAAAGAAAAAACCTTGTCGTCAGCACGTTTCAAACCTGCGCAGTCCAAGAGAAACAGATTTTGATTCTGTCTGATAACCACTTTGGCCAGGACGAAGTTGAGAGGAACCTCCAAGGAACTGCCCATGGTTCATAAATCTTCAAGCGTGCTTCCGACAGAAAAAGGAACCTGCACTATCCAAGAGATACCACATTTTGGTTCTGTTGACGAGTGAGTGTCAAGGTGTGTTCCGATAGGAAAAAACCCTGTTGTTGGCAGGTTTTGAACCTGCACAGCGCAAGAGAAACAGATTTTGATTCTGTTGTGCTAACCACATTGGCCAGGATGAAGTTGAGATGAACCCTCCGAGGAACTGTCCATGACTGAATCTTCAGGAACGCGTTTCCAACAAAAAAGCAGACCTATCTTCGGCAGGGTTTCGAGCCTGCACAGTCCAAGAGATACAGATTTTGATTTTGTTGCAGTAACCCCTTGGCTAAGACCAGTTAAGTGGGTCTCCGACGAAACCATTCATAAAAGCAGACCTATCTTCGGCAGGTTTCGAGCCTGCACAGTCCAAGAGATACAGATTTTGATTTTGTTGCAGTAACCCCTTGGCTAAGACCAGTTAAGGTGAGTCTCCGACGAAACCATTCATGAGCGAATCTTCGAGGCGTGTTCTGATAGACAAAAACTATTGTCAGCAGGTTTCAGACTTGCACAGTCCAAGAGATACAGATTTTGACTCTGTTGTGTAACCACTTAGCTAAGACGGGTTAAAATGAGGCTCCGAATAATCCATCCATGAATGAATGTCAAGGTGTTATACTAAACAAACAACCTTGTCTTCGGCAGGTTTCGAACCTACACAGTCCAAGAGAAACAGATTTCGATTCTGTTGTGGTAACCACTTCGGCCACCCTGATGCTTCCCAAGATGAGATGAACTTCCGAAGAATCGTCCATGAGTGAATGTCATAAAAGGGGAAATGGCTAGGCAGAAATAAACGTACAATTCTGGGGCGCAGTTTAGGATATGTGTCAGGCAGTCAAAACGGGAATCAAGATCGTGACTTATGGAATACAAGTATGCATGGGTCCCAAATTTATGACTCTCGAAGTCAGTATATCGAAGTTAAACCTGGGTAAACGCGTTATTGCTGATCACGTGTCCCAATAATTCGACGCGTTTGCACGAGGTTTTCAAGCTCTAGATTTTGACTGCGGGACAGAAAGAAATCGAGACTGGAGTCGGCTAGAAGAGGAATAAAGGCAACCGAAGCCTCGAGTGTGAGGTATTTGGATAAAGGTTTCAAAAGCACAACAGAACCCATCCCGAGCAAAGCTCACACACACAATCGTGCTCGAAACGGACGACTCCCAAATACGAGCAATTGCGCTGGATTATACAGAGAACGAAAGGAAGTGCAATAATTAACTGTAACGATGTGCGTACGGTGTCCATATACAAGCCCTAACCCTACCCTTTCCGCATACCTCGCTTCCCCAATGAATATTTGCCAACATACCACAACTAGCCCTGCCTATTCTGCTGTCTCTGCTTCACTAGCCCTCTTCCGTCTATCTTGGGTGATGTCGTCCAATATTGCCTTGGCACCGTTTGACTTCAATTTTATCGCAAGGTTTCTACCCAGCTCCTCCGCGCCTTGTATGCTCTCAACTTCCTGCGAAAGGGTATCTTGGACGTGCAAGGATCCATCAAGTGATGTGACGCTACCCGTTATCGTGAGGGTTGCACGCGTCAGTTCCCCAGCGCTTTTATCAATCTGCGATAGCGACGTAGAAACGCCAACAGGAACGCTACATCCACCTTCGAGTTCTCTCAGCAATGCCCTCTCTGCGAGGCACTTCCACTGCGTTTCCTGGTGGGTTAGCATTTTACACAATTCCCGTGCTTCCTGATCGTCTGCGCGGATCTCGACTCCCAAAGCGCCTTGAGAGACAGCGTGGAATAGGATTGGTGCGGTGAGATCGGTCGTGATACGATCCCCCATGCCTAGCCGTACGAGACCGGCTTTGGCCAGTATAAGCGCCGTATAAGGACCATCGGGAGCATCGAGCTTCGCAAGACGGGTGTTTCTGGGGTTGATATTAAGCTTAGCTTGAAAATAAACATATGGCTTTACAAATTCCCTCGCTGCAAACATGTTAGTATGTGCGGTGTGTTTATGGGCTGCGAAAACATACGACGTCGAGAAACACCAGGCCAGGGAAAGACCTCCGCAACTGCGCGACCCTCCGAACGCTACTCGTACCCACGACACTCCCCTCTGGTAAATCTTCCAAAGTCTTGTAAGGCAAGCCCTGCTTCACCACAAGACTATCAACAGGATTCTCTCTCTCTAATATCGCTCCGAGTTCGCAGCCGTGCGGTAGGGTCGTGGGCATATCCTTCAAACAATGCACCAGCATATCAACCACATTCTCTTTCAACGCAACCTCGAGTTCTTTTGTCCATAGCGCCTTCCCTCCGAGTAGATACAGCGCTTGAGATTGGTTCTTGTCGCCCTCGGTCGACATAAATGACGTGCCGAATGAAAGGGCCGGAAATGCAGCCTCGAGGCCATCTCTGACGAAGTTCGTTTGTATCTGTGCGAGTTTGGATGCCCGGGAAGCTAATACGAATGATCTTGAATTTGAGGCCATGGTGCGTATCGCATATGAAATTCTGTGTGGCTGTGGGTGCCGTTGAATGGTTTCCTTATCGGGCAATCAGTGTGATCTTCCGATAGGAGGCCTGCTATGAAAGATATCGTCGTAAGTGATGATTTTGTTGAATGAAAGCTGAGACAGCACTGCGCCCAGTAGCTGATCATGTCTTCACCTTCATCCATCGTAGGGAGGAAAGAGACATAGCATACACTCCGATGCCCACGATACGCCATCCCGACCCCGCCCTCTAATGACACAGTGAGGCATCACAAATTCAAGACAGAATATAAAAAACAAAATTTGAAGTGCCTGTGCAGTAGTGTGGCAGCGCCACGGGTTGGAACCTGTATGTACACTGACACCTGAGTTGTTATATATGGACCTTATGGTGCACGTCAGGACTCAGGAGGCCCGTGACTCGTGATGCATGACTCAGCATGAGCTATATTTGTAGAGTCACAGATTGCACCTTTAGACATGCCACCTATCCCAACAACGCTAGATACTGAAGCTCTCTCTCTAATCGAGTCCATTGAACGGCACCATAACGACCTTTCAACTTTTCAGATTCCTCGTCTGAGAGCTTGCACCGGTCCTTTGACCACGCAACAAGCATGGGCTGCGGAGGTAAGGGAAGACATCGAAGGTCTGGCAAGGCAGATCGAGGTTTGTCAGTTCGCGCATTGAGGTTCAACCCATATTCACTATTTATAGGAGCTGGATGTCCTTGTTGATGACCACAGGACTGAACGGGCGAGGAGAGAGCTGAGGAGAAGAGTTGAAGTTTTTCGTGATTCATTAGTCAAGTATGTAGCCGTTTGACTCCAGTATTGTCTCCGGCCTCTGACAGGTCTTTCTCTCTTGATATCAGTCTACGCAAAGACTCTCGAGCAGCATTGCTAGCGTCGAAACATACAATTGACTCCCAAAGTCGGTCACAGCGAGAGGAGTTGTTGAGGTCCCCTGCCATTCGGGAGAAAAGTACAAGCTCCTCGGCCGAGAAAGTCACGTTCGTGCGCGGCATGCATTTATACCCTCTGATACGGCTGACCCGTGAACTACAGCGAAGATGCACTCATGAAAGCCAATCATGATGTCACAGGAACACTGCAACGAACAATTGGACTCATGCAGAAAGAGCTCGAGCGCAGTGTCTTGTCAAGCCAACTACTAGGCAAGTTCTTCACGGTACCTTTTTCTCTTATACCTACCGTCTGTTTCATAAAGAATCATCTACTGCAACTCTCCAATCCGCGTCTACGACGCACGACACGCTCGATCTCATCCTCGGCACCTCCAAACAACTTATTACCACACTCGAAAAGACAGACTGGCTCGACCGCATCCTTATTATTTCAGGCCTCGTGTTTTTCGGCCTCGTGGTCCTCTTTATTCTGAAGCAGCGCATCATCGACCGCGGGCTACGCATCGCCTTTTTCTGGACGAGGTTATTGCCAAGTTCCGGTACGAGCACGCGCGCGGTGATGCAGAAGGCTGGGGAGGTTGTAACGACTGCGTCGGCCGCCACTACTGCTGCATCGGCTGTGCTGGCGTCGTCTATAGGTGACCAGGATGGCGGAGCCGGTCAGTTGATACTACCCAGCATGGACATGTTTGAATCCTCTAGTTTCACAATATCGGCTACGGAGCCACGGACTACTGAACAGTATAGTGTCTCAGGAAACGCACATGTTGAATTATGATAGTTTTGACGATTCCGTCGATAGACTCACAGGAAGAGCATGGACTTAAGTATTGAAGGACACGGGTGATGATATCGTTGTGTTGGTCCAAGGACGGTACACACATATTCTCCGGGTCAGGCGATAACATTATTCATTGGTGTCTTTTGCTCAGTTCATACATTTCGGCACATGCAAATGCATCCCAACTGATTGAGCAACAGTCCCGACATTGGAGTCTCAGCTTATTTTTTGGGGGGATTTCCAGACGCCTGGTCGAAGTTGCTCCTTGTCGCGAGGAAGATGTGAGTTGTTCGCCAACACTCCTCTTTCATTCCACTGAAACTCAATGCAGAGATACTGTATTGCCATTGAATCTGATGCGGAAGCAGCTACCGCTATGCAGCGAACGAACAGCAAACAGGCCAACAGTTCAACGCAACTAGGTCAACCCACAGCAGGTGCACAAGGTCTCAGGCACGACCAACAGAAACACAACAGTCAACTGGTGGGACAGGAGAAATTTCCTATGAAGTTAGCTGCCGCGAAATTTTATCTTGTCGTTCCACTTCGCGTTAGTGATAAGATCACCTAGCATTTCCGTTACTCGACTGTGTCTCTTTGCCATGTATCTTACACATAGCTCGTTCCGTCCCATGTGAGTGCGCACGGCGTAATTATATTTGTCTAGATAACGCTATGCTATAATGGAATCAGTAAGGGACCTTAGTAACTACCAGTTGTCCACGAGCGATCACAAAGAGAAGTCAGGGTAACCCTCCTCAAATTACAGTTTTGTGGCTAATTCTTCCATCTACAAAGTAACGTCAACACCGAAACGCATCAAGACGGTGCATCAACTTACATCTTCACAGTCCGATCGCGGCCCCCGCTGACAACTTTATCAGCAACGAAATCCACGCAGTAGACCTCGTCAGTATGACCAGGAAGGTCCGACTTAATTTTGTACGTTTTGAGGTCCCAAATCTGATGCAACAGCACATCCATCAGATGAATATCTCGCTCGCGTGCACGTTAAACTTACTTTGACAGTTGCATCCTTGCTGGCGCTTACCAGCATTCGTGAATCTGCACTCCACGCAAGTCTGTAAACGGGGCCAACATGCCCGCGCAGTGTAGCTACAAACTTGCCCAGCTGCCCAGCACCTGCGAGGTGAGGAAAATTTTGAATCAAGTTGCCAACAGACATGCGGCAGCCGTCTAACGTACCTGAGCAATCCCATAGTCGCACTGCACTATCCCATCCAGCACTAGCTGCCCATCGACCATCGGGGGAGAAAGCGACGTGAGATACTTGCCGTTGGTGACCGGTTTAAACGGGTCAAGGGCTTCGTCTTACCCCCTCCCGGTTCTGCGTTCGACGATGCGAACAAAGACCAAAGGAAGAGTGTGTGGTCGTCTGAACCTGAGATCAGTAGTTCTGGCGTTCGTGATACCAGTGTGGTATATCTTTTGAGAGCAAGTGCTTGAGCTGATATTTTGTATTAACTGAGAATCTAACGGAAGATAACTTGCGCAGTTGAGGATTTACCTTCCTCGTCTGACGATGGGCGCTTTCCGGTGTGATCGAATGGTCCAGTACGAAGTACGAAATCCGTATTGAGAGCTAGAGTGGTGACCCAATGTGCATGATCTTTCAAAATATGAAGTTGTTTTCCCTGGAAAAAACAGCATTCAATAATTGAGCGGTGATGGAAGGATATGCCTACCCCTCGTGCATCCCATACTCTGACTGTACGGTCACTACTAGCCGTGTAGAGTACTCCATGACCATTCAAACCACCGCCTCCCCATTTGACAACATTTACGCTGGCAGTGTGACCCCCGAGTGCGTATTCTAGTTTTCGTGTAGCCGTCGACCATACTCGCACAGTTCCGTCCTTAGACGAGGATGCCAACCGTGGGGTAGATGGGTTTCTAGTAGGTCAGAAGTAAATAACTTCGAGAAATATAATAGACAATAACGCACAAGTGTAGGGGCTCCCATGCCAAGGACGTCACCCATTTTGAATGGCCCTTCATTGCATCGCCCAGCGGTTTTCCAGTCTTAGGATCCCATAGCCTTACATGGCCGTCGTGTCCACCACTTGCCAATTTGCGTTCTAGTGGATCCCACTCCACGCACAGTACCCACCCAGTGTGGCCGGTCAACGTGTGCGACGGTGTTTCAGTATAAAGATCCCATAGGCGTACATGCGTGTCGCCTGAGCCAGTCGCAAGTAGATTGCCGGTAGGGGAGAATGAAGCACATAATATCGGCGAGGAATGTCCTGATTCCACAATTACATTAACAATTATTGATGGGACCCAATGAGCAATCAACGGACCTGAAAGTGTGGCAGAACACCGAGTAGCCGGGCGAACTTTGAATACAGACTGTGGAGCGCAGCGTATTACCAGAACGTCTTCTTCTGAGAATGCATGAGATGCGTGTGCGAGAACATCCACTTCTATTGATTTTGATATCACGATTCGCGTTGGAGCATTTGGTTTTGTCTCCTCCTCGGGTAGAGCAACGTGAAAAGCAAATGGTACATGCTCATCGTCGTCCTGGAACACCAAAATCATTAGTAGACAGAAGACGGAGGGCAAGTGTCTAACCTTTGTGCGTAACTGATTGACAAGTATTTCAAGGCCTTCGCGTGCAATGTTTGCTGGGAGGTTCACAGCAGGTGCTATCGGTGTGCATCATGCTCGTTCACAAATTGAACTACGACATTGGGCGATGGTTTCAGAGGCTCGGGCTCGGGCTCTGCGACACCGTGATATAGTTTTGGTCTTTTCGGAGGAGGAAGAAGTGTCGCCATTATTATCACCTTGCTTGCAAGGTCATATGAAATCTGACGGTGACTGATAGAGTAACCAAATATATACAACACGACTTTTTGATTTTATTTCCTAATGTGTTCGGAACATAGCTGTAAATAACAACGATTTCAACTCTAGATCTGAACCGTCACGTTCGACATATATCCATGTTGATGAGTCTATGGAACTTGATGATGCTCTGGTGCACCTTACCATGAATAATATGTCAAGACAGTTTTCATGGAGCCAAAAACATAAACGAAGCGACTTGTTGGATGCTGTCCGCCATTCAGTAGACTTGCATTCAAGGCAGCGACGCGGCTGCACAATAAAAGTCAGTTGATCGCATGGAAACCGTCTCTAAACACTCTTCAGAACTCTTATCCATGCTCGACGAAGCTTTGCTTTCTTCTTCACCACACTTATACATGCTGGACCACGCTTTTAAAACAGTTGACGGTTCAGGAAATCTTGACGGCTGCAGGTACAAGAAAAATTACAAGATTGGAGCGACGAAATCGGAGCAGTTCGTTAGATGCAAATTGCAATTCGACGATCTGCTGAACTCCAAGCTGATTTCCACCGCAGAGAGTAAAATTGAACGGTTGCGAGAAGAGGAAAAAGTATTGAAAAGAGCTTGCCTGCAGCATGAATGGTAACCAGAGCCATTCAATCAATCTGTGTTTCTAGAAGAAGTCAACAGCTCGGTACGAGATCAATGCCTCACGAGTTTTATCGATCGTACAGGCAATGCAGCTACAGAACAGATCATTTGTGTCGTTTGCGCTGACGAGTTTTTCGAATCCGAAATTACCGACATCGCTCTGCATGATATACGCAACAAAGAAGTGCTCCAGCCATATCAAAGACATTTTCATCAAAATCTGGTTGATGGGATACTGTTGCATGATTCAGCAGTGGATATTCATAAAGACGACGGTCGGTATGGACATTTGTGCAGTTCTTGTCTCCATGAAGTCAATGCCAACAAAACTCCGATGTTATCTCTTGCCAATCATCTTTGGGTTGGTGACGTGCCAGACGAACTTGCAATGCTCACTTTACCGGGGCGTATGCTCGTTGCTCTATCGTATCCTGCAGCATATATTGTCAAGCTATATCCAAAAAAGCGAAGTGCTGTTCATTGGGATACTGCAGGACTTAACAGTGGCTTGCGTGGTAATGTCTCGACTTATTGGCTGAATACAACGGGCATGATTGCTATGAGCGAAGGGCAATTTACCTCCTCCGAAACCATCACATTGGCCACAACCCTTGGAGTTTCAATTATTGGACCCAACAACTTTTAAAGCAGACCAAATAGAAAGACAGTCTTTTCTTCTTTATTATGGACTAATTCAGATGCTGTACGAGACTTGCATGCCATCTTATATACGAAAACGAACGGGTAGGAAATGAGTGGAATGTGCAAGTGAGAGGCAAGATTTAAATGAAGCGGCAATGACTGTAAGTGCTGTGCTAATGCTCGTGTCCTGCACGAGCTGAAATGGAGTGGCGTCGTAGTGAGTGATGAAGAAGAATTGAAGAAAAAAAGGTGGGTGTCTCCGAGTCCCAGCGACACATCGAGTGGAAGAGGAGAAGCTTTTACACCAGTAACACGTATGCCACAATATTAATGTTTTCGATAGTGGTCGGCCCGTAGAGAAGTTATGGTCATTATACCATCTGCCGCACTGGGTGCACACCAGGTAATCTAGTTGATGGTCAAGCTGTAGGCGGACCTACAGATGATACACAGTCAATTCATTCAGAGAGTGCCGATCCAAGTATCACTTACGTGGTGAATTTCGCTGTTCCAGACGTAGCTTCCGTGCCCGCCTGAGCAGTAGTGAGGGGTACTGTGACGAGCTCATGCCCTCGTGATCAATCAGGTACTGGAAACGAAAAAAAAACACTGTTCACACGTGTCCACGACCACATGACGACTGATGTGACTTACCGAAAGGAATGGGTAAATGTCGCCCTTGAATGATTTGACTGTACCACTCGTCAGGAGAAAGGAGTAAACCTGGTTATATCCGTTGGATCCAGAGTACAAGTTCCTAAAAATTCATTAATACGGCGTAGGTAATTATGCAGATGCAAATCAGCACCAGGTGTGACCTTCAATCGGGATGTTTTTCAAAATCGGGACAGCTTGACCCGTAGCGTTGTACTGCGCAGCGATTGGTCCAGAGTTGACGTTTGCAAGCCAGATCATGATTTCGTTTACATTCGAGCCGCCAGCTGTGTCAGATGTGAACAAGTCATAGGCGACGTCAGCTACGACCACTCCGGTGTTTGACTGAGACCAGTGCCAAGTAGACTATAGTGCCAGAAAAATTAGTCTCATGTGGTCTGCGGTTTCGACTCACTCACAGGCATGTTGGAAATGGCACTTAGCTGTTGATTGATGCCGGTATTAAGCTGGATATTGGCAAAGCTCTTGACCTGATTTCCGCCGGTCCAAGTCCAGTTCGTCTTCCAGGCAATAGTACTGCCTTTCATCGACGTAATCTGAGTGGTTTGGGAGCCAGAGGTAGCATCATGCTCGCCCCAAAGATTATTAAGTAGTGAGTACTGTCCCACATTGACAGAATCGAATTGTCCGCTGAACGGCGTGGTGTCGACAGCTCTTACATGATGCTTGTGCATGCGGGGCATGCTGGAGACGAGAGGCACACATAACAAGAGCAGAGAGAGAGAGAACATGTCGATGAAGATTTGAAGCGAGAGCATGCAGGTCACACAATTTGTACGCTGCTCGATACCCAAATACCAGCAAATGAATGGCCATGGTTCCCCGCCATTCGGCAATGCATATTGACATGATCGAACACGCGTATTGCGACGCCCATTTTCAAAGGTCATATTTTGTTTTTATTACTCCGGTAGTTATGCTGGCAGAAGCGAGGAAGGAATGCTATCTGAGGCTTGAGCGCCCCACAATGTCAGGGTGTTTATAATATATGGCCAGACACACTGCAGATCTTTAAATTTCAAGCTAGAAATTATGGTAGGTTGGAAGGAGCTTACCCTTGTAGATAATTTAAGGTGACTGCTACCACCCGTTCGTGGTTCAGATATTCCCTGACGCTGAGCGTGCCTGCCTACCGTTCCCTAGTCGCCAGTTTATTTTGCCGACGCAACTGTCCACAAGTACCCATGAGTACCCCGATCTAGCTGCATAATAAAATTTGTTTTAGTATGCAACAGTTTGCAACCTGTTTGTTGTTGAGATAAGCCGCGGGAGTACCTAGGAACACCAAAGTTTTAGGTCGACAACAGAGCAGTGAGTGCCACCGGCACCTGCTAAAATTTAAACTCCTTGCTTCGCCTGCCAAATTCTGTTTGGAGATCGACCAGCCTAGTAGCTAGCTTCGCTCGGCTTGTCCATGGTGTATAAGCCAGCTGGCTGGTCACGCGCACGAGCCCTAAGATATGGCGCGAAGCCTGTAAAATGGTTGTGACAGGTTTGTGATGGGCCAACAATTTGTGATGAAAAGAGCGGCCCGACGCTTGGTTCCGGGACTAGCGGACTTTCAACATATGATTACCACTCGGTAGTTTTATTCTTTGTTGGTTCTACCACCGCAGTACTAGTACTTATAATATTAATCTACTTGGTTTTTTCCTTCTGAAACTTCGCCAGAACTCTCAGATCTAGGGTGTTACAGGGTGTTGCTGAGACAACTAGTCACGAATTTCATTTCTACACGGTGAGCAGTACTCATGATCTTGCCCTAGTCCTAGTGGGAGGACTTTAAAGTGTCGGAGTCGGGATCATCACCCAGAATCACCCATTTTCACTCCAGCTCCTCCCGGGATCCATCACTGTGTCGAGAGAGAGACGACATACCAGGGCTGATCGATATCACGGACTCAATAGAACCGTAGCTGGTCACTAGCCAGCTCATGTGTTTTCCGTCAACGCAATGAGCTCGACTTGGTCTGCTCTGCAGAGCAAGGAACACGCGCGACTGGAAAGAAAAATCCGGGACGAAAGCCACTGTCCAGCTACCAGTTCAACACCATGTTCTGAATCTGAACCATACCATATACTGGATTACCGCCCCACCCGCCTTCAATGGTCCCACATTTGTCCTAGGGAGCCGGTTTGGGTGTATCCGCGACTGTGTTCCTGCGTATCGCGAGCAAGGCAAGAAGTGGTGAAGAGTACTACGCTACGACGAAGCCCGAAGGACTGACTAAGCTACGGTGCTACACGGGTGCTACTCCGCCTCTCGCCTAGGGATCCCCCACTCCAGAGCGAAGATTAAGTGCTGTAGCAACCGATCCTAACCTGACGCCCAGCTCCTACTTACTGCTATTCCATCAGGCCCACTTTTTGACAATAACAAGGTTGGATTTCCGATATGTTAGGTAGCCTGAGGCATGCTAATTTTTATGTTTATTTCAGCTTACATCATTAGCACAGACGCTAAGTTAGACTTATAGAGTCACGGAATCCAAATGGAATGATCACGTAGCCCGGATAGCTGGGCATACAAGCTTGTTTGTGAGAACAATAGCGCTCAGTCTAACATACCGAAGTTGCGCAGTTATGATCCTGACGACACGCGTTGCGCGACTTGCGACAGCTCCAGCCCTAAGGAAGATGCGCGCCACGCAAACTGCGGAATGCGTAAATAGAAATGTACTGATTCAACGTCATCGATAACAGATATGGCGTTGGCCTGAGCCACGAAGTCTTAGGTTACCCACGAAATCGGTAAGCTGCATTCAGTCATGGACAGCTGGGTCTCAATGTATCGTTATGTTTCATCGCCCCATTGGCTCATCCAAACAACAGGAATTA